>NC_056731.1:1410127900-1410177213 GCF_019279795.1 Protopterus annectens | reverse complement strand
TGTTGGCTAAAAGGGTTATGTCAAATAATGGTGCTGTTTCGGCCCCTGACAACCCCACCTGTGCCTTAACAGTACTATCATAATCTTTGGTGTCTGTATGGACACCAATATCAGATTGCATGCAGGAGGGACCCTAACCCACCTCACCACCTGTGGGGATAAACAAGAAACACACTTTATGACCTGTACAGCATTGCATAACAGTACACACACACAAACACACACACACACAATCGCACACATTACCACATATATTAACAGTACATGAGCCCGATATGTGACATATGTCCTGTACATTCACATGCAGTGTCTACAGAATGTGTTATGTGTGCGGATGCTGACCACGATGCATACAGTCAGTGTGTGCATATGTGTGCACACCCTTATCATGACAGTTTGTTGCACCTATTGTTATGTGTACTACAGCAGTGACTATTCCTGGCAGGGGTATACTAGCATGGGCCATCTGCATTTGCCAGAGTATGTTCAGTCTGCCCTACACATGTCCCACAAATCTGCATGATTGCAAGGTCTACTCATGTGCACATCCCTTGGTATTCACACATTGCCGTCACTATTGCTGTGGGGGTAGGGTTACATCTACCACAGTTCCTGAACCTGACTGTGTGAATATACAGCCATTCTTAGCATCCTTAGGATCCCTGCTGTAATGCACTGGTGTGTATGCTGACACCCCCTCCCCACCTTCAGCCTCTTTGCAGATGCTTGACAAGTAAGGGCTAGACATGTGTGTCAGTTTGCAGTGTCCCATACACTGCACACCACATCTTACAGCCTAGTGCCAGCAGATAATGTGTACTATGTTATACCATAGTGTAACTCTGTAACAGTTGCCATTGTACTACTGGTAAATACACTGTTGTTGCACAGTTTATGGGTGATGCTTCACACATGTCCCTACTGTAGGCCATGTCTCCGAACATTATGTTACTGCCTGTGGACACATTATGCAATGACAGGATGTTAGTTATCGTACAGGTATCTGACATACCCTTCCAACACCCCATCATGGTCACCACTGTGATGCCATGCATTTAACAGCAACAATATGTGCACATGTACAGCATGCATTCTGGGTAAGTGTGTTCAATGTGTGCATGGCATATACCAGAGCTATTACATACCCGGTGTATTGGCAAGCATCAACATAAACCATACTTGCCAGCTACAGGCTGCCTTGGTGGTATACTGGAGGGACTTACATAAAAGGGTGAGAGATGTGAAGTCAGTGGCCACACATGTGGCATTGCTACAGGGGGGCTGCAGCATTACAGTACATCAACAGTACATGTCTACAATACTACTATGTATGCACATCTGTTTATCACTACTATACAGCAACAAACTATATCTATGACATGTCAGATATGCATGTTCTACCTGTACAAAATGCAGATGCATACACAACAGTGGTCTACTGATGTACCCTGTGGCCTTACCTGCACACTCCTCAGCTGGTGTGTGGGTAGCACCCACCTCCACAATGGCATTTGGCAGTTGTTGGCTATGCGAACAGGCAGGTGCCACGAGGCTGGCGAGGAGCTCCTCAACATGTGTTCTGGGGGATGGATGGGATAAACCCCCTGTTGCAAGGTGATCCCCCGGACTGCAGCAGCCCACTGACAGACATTGCAAAGCGGGTCAGAACAATTATGCCGGACCTGCTCATAACTGTGGTTGTGCAGTCCGACATCTTTGACCCTGTGGACTAGGTTGTTCCACAGGCCAGTCCCCTCCTGCTGCTCATGGGTGGATTGGCCAAACAGGATAGGGTAGTGCTGGATTAGGTGGTTTATCACTATGTCGTTCTCAGCAGCTGAGTAAGCTGGGAGCCGTCCATGTGACATCTTCCCTGAAAGAAATAAAGATGGGAACAGGGTTGAGCAACTCATACAGCAAAGTTACCACAGTTCTTAATAAACATCTTTGTTACCCCCCCACCATATTCCACATCACGGACCACACAAACCATCCAGGGTGTTTACCCATCCCATGTGTCACATACCACCCCTGTAGGCGGTCCTCTGTATCTACCATCTTGGAACACCTCCACAACTATACCTTACATACTTCCCCATATTCCCATTCCCTACTTTACAGACAAGGGCAATGTGATCCCTACAAGGGGTTCACATGTGACATACCTGTCCATGTTGCACACACTGACAGCTGTATATATCTGTGTGCATTGCTATGTGTGCTGTTCCCTCACATATAGCCTGCAGCACTGTTGTGGTAATATAGGAGACATGTATTTACATACATATATGTGTGTGTGTGTGTGTGTGTGTGTGTGTGTGTGTGTGTGTGTGTGTGTGTTCGTATAAATGTAGATGTGCATATAGGTATATATCTTGTATGTGTAGATATATATGATGCATATATGTTTTTATATATATGTCTACATATGGGTATCTATATATTTGTGGACATACATGCATATATATATATATATATATATTTATATATATATATATATATGTGTGTGTGTATATATATATATATATATATATATATATATATAGATAGATATACACATATACATACCTATATATGGGGTACATTCAGCCATCAGGTCCACAATCTCACAACATCTTCCTGCACAGCTGCACTGTTCTGCCTTGCTACAACACAGACAGGTGCCACATATGGACATAGCCTAACATTAGGGGGGTATATGTAGGGCCAGATTGCAGCTAAACCTATTACACACCTATGGCATTCCAGCATGATACAATACAGGTTAAGCTGAGTATCCTGCAAGTGGTGGGCTATGGAACCCACATGTCCATCATTATAGCATTACTTCCACCACCAGCTATTGGTTACAGTAATATACATGCTTCCCATTACACAACAGCCACTATGATGGCTTACATCTTAGTCAGTGCTGCTTTGCACAGTTGATGGGCATGGCCCACTACCCACAGGGACAGACTCTATTGTCCTTAGCAGTTGTTCAGCTGAACATCATTACATCAACACATGATGGCACATATTAATCATTCCACAGGCTTTGTCCAGGTGTAGTTATGTAGTGGGCTGTGAGTATATCATGCTGTGATTCCTGTGATAAGTCCACTGCTGTTGTGGCCCCCACACGTATTGTGGGGTTGGGTCCATATATGTGTGGGCTTCATCTACACAATACATGTGTGCCCTTATGCACTCCAGAGGCCAGTGTATGTAACAGTGGTATATGGCCCTGTATGTCAGTCTATGGGGGGGGGTGCACCATAATTAACCTAGGCTGTTACAACATGTGGGGTTATCAGGGGTAAGATGCCTTAAGGCATCTGAATGTACATTACCAAACAATTCACCTTGGGTAAATGCAGGCCTACTGCTTCCTGCCATACAGACTGTTCTGTTTGGCAGTGTGATGGTGATGGTGTCACTTATGCCTTGTTATGTAACAGGTACATCCCATTGTGTCAACTGAGGTCTTTACTCCCTAGGGATTGTGCACAGAGTGTAGATAGAGGCTTCTGAACTATACAGCTGCATTACTTACTGTTGATTGATTGCTATCCTGTGGCCCAGTCTGTCTTTACTATTGTACTACTGCAAGGCCTCGGCTTGGACAGCAACATATGTAAACCTTACCAGAATACTGTATTAATATAACTGTTTCACAGTTGCACTAGTCTGTTTATATGTATGTCAGAGTATAAACAGCTATATGACATGGCATATACAACTGTAATAGTACACAAATAAAGCTTTCCCATGTATGCAAACATGTGTGTGGTGTTATATCATTTGATCTCTCTGTGGGTATATGTTGCAGGCAGCAATTGTCATTTGCATAGGTGGCTCATATAGTGCCTAGCTGGTAAGGTGGCAAATGTAGACATAGTGGCTGCTCCATATTGTGTGCACCTTCTACATATGTATCTTCCTATACATATCTTTGTGTGTGTATGTGTAGTTACATATATATATATATCTATATATACATATATACATATATTTATATACACATTATATATATATATATATATATATATATATATATATATATACACACACACACATATATATATATATATATATATATATATATATATGTATGTATCTGCATATATGTGTCTGTGTATATGTATCTTAGGAATGTTGATTGCTTCCACATTGTACATTCCTTATAATAGCCAGACTGTACTGCATATGTTAATGATGTCAGCATGGCATCATACAGGTGGGATGGAGTACTCTTAACATCTTGTGCCCATGTTGTGTCAGGTCCTGGTTTTGGTATTTGAAACAGTTGGTATTGAATTGCAGGGCAGACATGTTTGGCTGCGGGATGGGGGGGTATCTATACATACAAGACGTATGTTGGTTTGGCCCCCTCAACCCTATTAATGGTGCATGTGGACATATATGTTTTTGTTATGTTTTCTTTTATTGCTATAAATATATGTCTGTGTATACATATATAGATATATATTTATGCTTACATATATGTATATATATATATATATATATATATATATATATATATATATATATATATTGCTGTATATATATTAACATATAGATGTAGACATATATATCTATAGATGTATGCATATGTATGTATGTATATATATATATATATATATATATATATATATATATATATATATATATATATATATATATATCTATTTAGATATAAATATATACACACACACACACACACACACACACACACACACACACACACACACACACACACACACACACACACACATGCATCTACATGTTTACATACATTTCCTGTACTGTTGAATGACTGGGCTGGATGATATTTAAAACTTCAGGGTTATGTATATCTGACTTGGCTTAGTGTTAAATCACTTTCGCTATGGTGTGTAAGGTGTTGTGTACGAGCCTTGCAAAGGCTGTTTATTTTGTTGCTGGGCAGAACAAGGACTGTTGGATACAGAGTGATTAAGGCATTTTTAAGCAGTTGTAAGCGGATTTGCGCTGAGGTAAGTACTGCTAACTTCTGGTTACAGTTTCTTATACTGATTGAGCTTCTCATTTGCTTAACCTGTGTAAGCATTGCTTATCACTGCACAAACAAGCTTAAACCTGCTTACTTCTGCTTAAAAGTGCTTATTCCCACTTCCCCATGCTAATTTCTTTAAAAGAAAAGAAAAAAGGGTTGATAGGAAAGTGGTGAAAAAGGGACACAAAGAGGGAAAGACAGTAGGGAAAATAACTAGGGATGTGCAGGAAGGGTGTAGGGAAGGTCCATAGCTGCCCATTTCTTCTACAGCAACAGCTGTGCATATACACTGAATTTGGAGGAAGATTTAGACACTCATACCCCTGAGAGAGGGGTGAGGACAACAATAATATGTTGTGATGCCAATTAGACCAGATTACGTGTGTCCAATGGACACGTTTGTGAAATGGACAGCTATGTATGGGTCAAGATTTTTTTTGGGGGGGGCAGATTGCCTTTTTTTTTAGGTGAGAGTGGGATGTTGGGGAGGGATAGTAGGTATATTTGGGGAGGTAGGTTGGGTAGGTTAACAGGCAAGACAAACATGATGCATACAGGGGCGGTATATGACACTTGGAATGTAAACACCTTGATGGGGAGGGGTGTTGGGAAACCGGAAGCCCATGAGCCCCCTAGTGGAAAGAGTGGGACTGAGGTCTCCACCCATGGGTAGTCACCACTGCACCTTCACAGCCCTGAAAGTGGCTGTGCTGGGGGCTGAGTCAGAGAGCCAGATTGACCATCTAGTCACAACATGCAGCCCTCAAGCTGGCGTAGCAGATCTCCAACTGCTGATTGAGTTTGCTACACACCATGACCCGGACCTGGCAATGGGTGATAGGTTCCTATCCGCACCTGCTCCTGGTGGGGTGAGCAACATCCTCTGAGACAGTTCCACCTGAATGTGGTGCAGGATCAATGAGCAAGGAGATCCTGGTTTGGGCCCCAGACATGCCGGTATCCAGTGTCACGGCCAGCTGAGGTGGGACAGGTGGATCCACTGTGACCTGCATTCCCATACATGCTATGGTGTTTATGTTTTATCAACATATGTGGGTTAGTAATAGTCAACACATTCCAAGATTGGGTATTACAGCATGCATAGATATCCCATTAACCCAGACAACAGATGTGGATCAGTTGCATAGCAAACAGAACACATGCATATATGGGACCACAGTGGTAATTACAACAGCATGCAGGTACATTGATGGCACCATGCCATCAATGTTGGAGTATTTCAACATATCACATGCATAGAAACAGATTTAAATAATTATCAAACAATACGACATATGTCCCAACATTACAGTGAAGTCATCATGTACCAGTTGAGTTGGGTAATTAGTTTATTTTTGCAGATATGGTGGTGGGGGGGTAAAAGATGTCAATCAGCAACTAGTAAAGTCCTGTAGTCGGCATTAATTTCCTAGTCAGTGCTGTTATCTGTACCTTACAAGTATTACTGCACTACCCTATTGCCTTAGATTGGACAGTGATATGGCTGTCGACAACTATATACATGAACTGGTTTTACCTGCAGTATATGCCTCTTACCTGGAGTACCTGTGGAGGAATTGTTTGTTAACACTAACTAACTGTTTCTACACATACTCCCAGATTCCAGGATGATGTTACGAACACATCTGTCCATCTCTTTTTGCACACACTCTGACCATGTCTTGACCACATGCAGGTGAACCAGAACATATGTTGATTATTGCCCTCTTCAACCTTTAGTGACTTACAACACTCTTATACAGGATTTCCAAGACGGTTATATTATGTAGCACAGTGTGGCTGACAGTAAAGAGTAATACCTTATTATTCAGAGCAACTGTAAAGTAAACAGTACCAGTTCAGGGTATCAATCTTTTATTTCTGGGCACAGTGTTTGTATCTGATGGACCTGTGGGAGCAATGTTTGTTAACACTACCTGAATGTTGCCACACAAAGTACCAGATTTCACATTCGTATTATAAACTTACATCTCACTCTGTTACTGTACACACTCTGGTCACAGCTTGACAACATGGGGTGTAGATGGGACAATCTTGACTTATTACTCTAATGACAGTTTGGGGAGTTACAAAAGTGACAGGTTTGTTCTTTTAGATGTGTGACAATCAGTTGTATTTCTTGTTTGCAGCCTATACGTCTGAGATAATCCCACTGATTCCCCATGGGGACAGAGTGACAGGCAGCAGATATGGGCCAATTTACTGGACACTCTAGACATATCTGTATAGTTGTGGGGTATGATTCTGCATGCAGATTACTACCACTCCCAGGATTCGAACCATGGCTGTGTGTGCTAAAAATAGAACAGTTCATGTCTCAGTTGTGTGTGCTATTTGGATTTTGTTGTCTGTCTTTTCACTGTTTTCTGTCTATGTCTCTCAGTTTTACTAAATGACCTCTGGATTACACCAGTCATATACAGACATTCCTAAACATTTTATTTATGTTGCACATTGTGATTAATAGTGCTTAATAAACAGTACTATTACATGATTGCAAATCTGCATTACCATATGATACCTGAGTAAACACATGCAGTCCAGCAGTTAGACCTTTATTGTCAGGCGATTATGCTTTTATTTACATACAACCTATATGAGACTCTTCCTGCCATATTCTCTGGTGTATGCAGAACTTGCCTTAAACAATACAGGTTTTATACAGGCAATTAACTTACTAATACTTTTAGATTTATTTCCTATGACAGTACATGTAAGAGTATTACTAACCTGCCTCATGCTGCAACCTCTCCAAGAGACATCCATGGGCCTCCTGGTTTGCAGCCCACTCACTTGCCACTGTGAAAGAATGAGAGGAATATTTAGCCATAGCTATCTATAATATACATGAGCTGGCAATTATTAAACAGGTAGTGGAGTGATACTTACACACATCTGGGACCTCCACTGTCCTCCTAGCCTCTTGGATCCACTAATCCAAGAGATCCCCATTTCACCGCTTCAGGTCAGCATAGTGATGCCTGACCTCCTCACCAGTTCGGGTTATGCCAATGGCACTGGTGAGGTCACGGGTGAGGCGGTCCCAGGCTTCTGCTTTATATTGGGATCCCTGGTACTGGCCCTGCAGCAGTCTCTGCTCATGGTCTTTGACAAGGAGTCCTGCCATGACTCTGGACTCCTGGATGCCCCAGCACTGTGCCCATAAGCACACACCCTCTCACATTCCAGACAGGGTGCCTGCAATGGAAAGCTACAACTAGTTATGAGATGTATTCCCACCTGTTGGGTTTAAATAGGGCAGATTTCCCACACTTTGTCATGATTGGATAGCTTTCAAAAAGCTGAGCTATGGGCAAACCTGCTTACTTAAGGTTGACACTGTTTAAAGGGGTATACCAATGGTCAAACTGAGTTAACTGGTGTACACATTGATTACACCTACTAAGCTGGCTTGTGCAATGCTTAGCATTGCTTAATATTTAATTTGCATTCTATTTGCTTTTTGGCATTGATTTTTATTCCTTACATGTTATATATGTGTCTGGTATCCATGATTCATGTGTCCGTACACTGTATGGGGTCCTTGTGTTTATTAGGGGACTTCAACACTTTATTTCAATTGCACCTCACATCCGGGCATACTGCAGTACTCCAGTTCACATATGTATGTTATGTAGTAGGTTATAGAACATAAAACTGTATATAGATTCCTTTCACATGTTCAGTTTGATTTTCCTATAGTGAGGATTTGTTTGGTGATACCACAATCTTATGTGCTGCTGTGATGGCTTGGTGCTTAACTACTGTGAGTATAATGTACAGGGTCCTAGGTTCAAGACCTGCAAAGGCTGTTTATTTTGTTTCTGTCCAGAACAGCGGCTGATCCATTCAGAGTGATTAAGGCACTTTTAAGCACTTGTAAGTGGGTTTGCGTGGGTTTGCACGTGGGTAAGCAATGCTAACCTCCAGTTAAATATGCTTATAGAGAGTTAGCTTCAATATTGCTTAACCTTTGTGTGCATTGCTTACCCCTGTGCAAATGGGCTTAAACCAACTTACTTGTGCTTACATATGCTTATTCCTGCTTACTACTGCTTAATAGTGCTTACACTTGCTTACTAGTGCTTACTCCCGCTTACCACTGCACTAATTTTGACAATAATGTCTAATGGTTCTTGGGAAGGTGGGCAATTTGGAAGCTGTATGGAGTTATCATTCATTACACATTTTACTTTCCATTTGTATCTCTGATTCCTGTGTATATATACTGTATGGGGCACATGTGATTATCTGTGGACTTTGCAACATTATGACACTGACACCTCACATCTGCATTTAATGCAATACTCCAGTTCACCAATATATGTTATTTAGTAGGCTATGCAACTAAAAATATTGGTCATAAAGTGATTTGACATGAAAAATGGAATGTGCTGCAGTGGGACTTGAGCCAGGCTAATGCTCTGCCCACTGCACTATTGCTATACTAATTCATTTGCATATATCTTGCTTTTTATCCTTTTCTGCCATTTAAGCTGCATTAACCATAGCTAAGTGATGGGCAAACCCGTGCACCTACAGTTAAATTTAATCTGTTTCATAAAAAAAGAAAGTATCTTTATATTTTTGGTGTTAATTCTTCTTGTACATGTGGGGGGATGTTGTTGGAGGTATGCGTACACCTATGAGTGGTCTCACTCATTCTTTTAAGACTTTCTGCTTCTCTTCATTGCAGGGATGTGTATATTCTGAGAACTCTGCTCTATGACACGTCCCTGCACTCTTACATGCTTCGTGTAAGATTAGGAGCTCAGGCAGCATGCCTTCATTAATATGCATGGTGCACTGCCGTCCTGCTCCTAAACAGCCGCTTCCATGGAAGACTAAGCTAGTCCTGCACAGAAGAATAGTAAATCCGGGGGATAGGTTTATAGGTTGTTACTAGGCTATTGGCTCTAGGGCCTATACATGTCTAGCCATAACAATTCCCTGGCTATCTCTTCCCACAATATTTACTTTCCTGTGCCCCTGTCTAGCAGGGTAACTGATGGGATCCCCGGGGTGAATTTCCTATCTCCCATCCAATCGTCAAGGTTCCTTTTGAAGAGGGCCAAAGAGGTGATCTGCTTGACATGTATGTGCAGTCTATTCCTGAGTCTGGGGAGTCTCTGGGTCAGGAACCCATCCCTGCAGTATGTTTTGTTCATTGTGATGACAAGATTTAGATCCCTGGAGTATGTGGCTCTGAGGGATTGGGATTTCTTTAACAGCTCTGGGTTTGACATGGTCTTGTATGTTAAGCAGAGATTGCCTCTGACTAGACGACATGCTACAGAGAATAGCTGGATTATTTTTAGACGGTCAGCATAGGGCATCTGCTTTAGGCCTGTGATTCTTTTAGTGAGGTATTTCTGAGATCTTTATAGTTGTTGCAGATGTCTTAAGAGGTACATACCAAACAGGGTGTTGTATTCTATAATGGATCTACTGAGAGATGAGCACAGTGGAACAATGACCACCTTTTTTTGGATGAAAAGCCTTTAGTGATGAGATGTGCCACATAGAAGGATTTCCTGACTGCTGTGGTGATGTGGTTGAGACCACTGTCCACCTGTGTCTCTAAGTCTGTTATCACACTTTCAGTGTTTAGTGTACTGTCAGCTATGTGGTAATTCATGGTACACGTTTATTCCCAAAGGGGATAACTATACATTTCTTGGCATTGAGCTTGAGCCCATTGCTCTGGCACCAAGTATCTGTTTCTGTCAGACCCTTTTGTAGAATATCCACATCATTTGGGGATTCAATAATGGGTCCCAGTTTGCAGTCATCTGGGAACTTTGATAGTCAGAGTCCCTTGGTGCTGGCCTTTACTTCAGAGAGGTAGATGCCAAACAAGAGCGGTCCCAGGACTGAACCCTGAGGTACTCCACTTGCCACTTGTCTGGAGCTGGATTTGGAGTCTGCTATTTTTACAGTGTGGGTTCTGTCAGTAAGCCAGTTGGCAACCCATACAGTGATATAGGGATTAATGGCCAGCTTAGTACATTTGTCTATGATTCCAGACTGAGGGATGTTGTTGAAGGCCTGGCGAGGTCCAGATAGGCTGTGTGGACCACCTTACCCTTGTCTACACCTCTGGAGACTGTTTCAAAGACATCACTCAGGTTCAGGAGAGAAGATCGGTCCTTTACAAACCCAAACTGGGTGGGGTCCAGTGTTTGAAGGTTGCCAGTGTCTTTGTTTATAAGTTCCATGTTAATACTTTCCATGGCCTTGCAGATCAGGCTCATCAGACTGATGGGGTGGTAGTTCCCAGGATCCAAGGTGGATCCCCCCCTTGTGGAATGGGATAACTGTAGCTGTGCGCCACTCAGTTGGCATGAAGCCGGAGGTGAGGCTATGATTAAACATGGCACTTAGGTGAGGTGCCATTTCACTTTGTAGTTCATGTAGTACACAGCCCAGGATGTCATCTGGTCCCATGGATGCTGTATTCTTAGCTTTGGAGAGTGTTTTTTTTTACCTGTGTGGCCGTTTTTACCAGAATTTGGTAATCTGTTGGTATTGAGATGAGCCCTTTAGGGGGGTCAGAGGGGGTGAAGTTGGCACTGACTCGATCTGCCAGGATATTGGCAATATCCTTGGAATCAGTATATTTAATGCCATTCTGTTGTAGCTTAGAGCAGATCTGAGCATTGCCATATAGATTCCTGACATAGCTATAGAATGGCTTGTAGCTGTCTTTGGAATCTTTGGTTATATTATTTTCATAACTAGCTTTGGAGGATTTTATGAGGGATCTCAGCTTCTTACTATGGCTGGTAAGGGAATTTTTTGCATCATGGGATTTCCTCTCTTCTGCAACAGTTTCTTCCTTTTGTTGTAAAGTTTGTTTATGGCAGGGGACCACCAGATTTGCTTCCTTTTGTTGGAGGAGAGCATCTTGGCTCTCTTTGGGATGGCACAATTCATGAATGACTGGATGTACTCGTACAGTGCCTTAGTGTAGGATTCAGCAGTCGAACTTTCCGTTCCCGTCTGCATGGGTGTCATGAAGTTTGTCACTTCTGATTTGAGTAGCATGAAGTTGGCTTTGGAGAAGTTTTTTATGGAGGTTTCCTTACTGGGGGATGAGGGAGGGATGTTGGTGTCTAGGGTGATTAGCTTATGATCAGACCTAACCAACGAGGGAGTGACCACAGGTGTGAGACATCGATTTTCCATGTTGGTAATGACAACATCTAGGATATTGTAACCCCTGGTGGGACTATGGATTAGCTGATCCAGGGCATTGGAAATTATGAATTCCAAGAACCTTTCGGCAAAGGTGTTGGTACATGAGTAGTTTTCCCAGTTAATGGTAGGATAGGTGAAATAATCCAGTATCAGGATGTTTGCTTGTATCTTAATATTGTCCAGTATGTTTAGAAAGGTGTAGTGAGAATCTTGGGGGATGGTGGGGGGATCTGTAGCAAGCTTGGGCAACTAGCCGGGTAGTGTGAATATCCTTTGGGAATATGGATACTCCTCCACCTTTAGTGTTTCAATCCTGGTTTGGTGACTGAAAAGTGTGGTATGGGTGCTGTCTGGAGCCTTGAACCAGGTCTCTGTTCCTGCACAGATACCAATGTTCTCCATTTTTAGGAGTGCCTAGTGACTGTGAATGGCCACAAAAGCATTGACCCTACACACATACAAAACCAAACACACACAGTCTCACAGTTGCCATGTCTGGGAGTTGAACACCTACCTAACGAGTACATCACACTATAGCATTATGCACTTATAGCACACACCATGAAGCTTATAGGGTTACTCTTTCCCAAAGGAGTATTTCAGGGTGAATAACATTAGCAGGCTTGCCAAAGTAGGGCAATGAGGAGTGTAGTGTGTGTGGATGGGCCATAAACCATTCATCTGGAAGCACGCACACAACACATAGTCACACATAGGTTTACATTTAACAGGAACATGTATACAACTGCTAGATGAAAAATGACTTGTATAGTCATGTTACACAGATATCAGAAGCACCACAGACACTATAGTGCTGAGGGATATCAGAAGCAAATGTCTACATGATTGATATTTGCACATCATTTGGTTTTAGCCAATTGGATGTGTGCTGGGTGGGACAGGCCTCATGATGGGAGGCTGTCCATCACTGTCTGTCACTCTCTTCCATACATCTATGTATGTATAATTTTGGCCTATTATAGTGTGTTGTCCTTAGATATATGTGTGTATTCCTATCCGATGTGTGTTGAAAGCATGACTGGTGTGCATTGTGGAATGTTTGAACAAACATCTGCGACTGTCAGATATGTATAGTCCACTGTTGTTGCCAGACATGGGCTTAAGTGTGGGAGCATGCCCAGTATGACCTTTCATTATTTTTTGTCAAACATGAGCTTCATGTGGGAGCATGGCCAGTATGACCTTCTGTATTGAATGTGTGACTCCATTCCAGGTAGGTTGTACTCCAGTGCAGGCTTTTGTGTTGTACACCTACAGCTAGCAACCTGTTTCTGCAGGATATCTGTAGATCGGTTGACAATATGAGGTCACAATGGGCAATGGATAGTGGGTTACTGTAAGTAATTGTGTCTCTTCTGCTTCTGCTACATGGTTTTGGTGTTAGCAGAGATATTGAAAAATATGTACTGTTTTACACTGTGATGTTTTATGTCATCAGCTACTGTCAGGTATACATATTTTCTTGCAGTAATTTCCTGGAGAACACAGGGTGAATGAAGCTATGCCCAGTATTGTGGTCTGTAGCCTACATATTCTTGCACAATCAGGCCATTCTGGATGGGGAGCAGCAGACACTTGCTGATGGGTCTGTGTAAATGGTTCAGCACCTTGGTGGCTGAGGATTCCATGCTTGTACATCCATCGATGTGACAGTATAGCCATATCCTGCTGTGGCCATACCTCACAGCTGTGCAGATTCACACAGGTTAGCCAGAGGAAGGGCTCATATTTCCGGTAATTTCTCCTTCACATTGTGGTTTATGAGCAGGTTTGTAGCCACCCATTCCTGGGCTTGCAGGCAGGGATAGTATGTGCACACAGCTGAGTTTCAGACTTCACACACTCCATGGAGTCCATGCTTTTACCTGCTCCTCTGTTATTCTATCATCTTCTGCATATTAAGCAAACATTATCTGATAAGTATCCCTATAGTTATCACTTCATCCCAGCAGTATTTAGGGGTTGGTCCACAGTTCATGCAGTAGGACATGGTGGACATGCTACTAGGATTTGTCAACATGGCCTTGCATTTGGGTTCTGTGGACTGTGTTATGTTGTTATTTGGGAGTCCATGAGATAACATACATTGGCAGTACAGGTGAGACACAGGCCTTTCACAGAGGACTGTAGGGCATTTGGTAGTGATGCAGGCCATCTGTAGCAGGCCGGTGCATTGTGTCACTCCTACAGTCCCAGGCTGCAAGCCACTATATTCCCCTGGGGTGACATGGTAGGTGTGCCAGGTGTTAATGTCAATAGTTTCTGTCCTTATTGATCCAGTGGTGTGGATGCTGGCAGGGTGTTGCTTACAGCTAGGGACACACCTGCATGGGACACCTCTTCAGCATGCTGCATTTTGTGGTTATTCCCATACAGAGGAGTGGGGATCATATTATACTCATTCCCAACAGTAGGGATAAGACCTGTGAGGTACCTGTGTCTGATGGTGGGGTGGGTTGGCTGAATGTGTGCTATGGATGCTACTTGCAGCTGACTCACAGATATATGTGCGGCATTCCACTTATGCTGGCTTGTGTAGGGACATCAGCAGTTTCTGAGTACTTCATACCTGTGACTTTTGTGGTCTGCCAGTGTTTGGCCAGGCGACATCAGTCTTCCATATTACAAACACAACTAATGTGCTGCTACCCTGTATGTACAATTCCAAAGGTGTATCCATTTGACAGTAACATTTTATACGCTCTCTGTCTAGGGTACTTCCACCTGTGTACTGTTTGTATGTCTGGGCCCACATTCATGTCATGTCCATCTTTCAGATGGTGATAGATATTACATCTGAACAATTAGTATGGATTACTGCTGGAATGTGTCTTGCTGGGATGCATTGTGTTTGGCCTTGTCATTGGCAGTACTGGCAATTGGCCACCAGGGCACAACCCACCATGCCTACATGCTAACCAGTCTCACACAATATGCAACACACACAGCGCTGCATATTGTACACGTGCTAAAATCTATCCTGCTACTTTGGCTGGCTCAGGTAATCTGTGCTCCACTGTTATTATACCTACACATACATGTTACTACATTTCTACATAGGTTTGTGGGGGGGGGGGGCACACTTAACAACTGTACACATTTGCTATGACTATACTGGTATTTCAGGTACTCCATTTCATTCTGTATTCAGACCTATCATGCAGAGTAGAGGCATATCAATGTACTACAGTTCTTAGGATTTATTGACCTACATTTCAGTTTCAGACTTCTTACCCTTCAGAACTAACATCCCACTGTCTGACCAGTTGTAATCTGTCTGTGTAGGTCTGAAGGGGGGCTGTTCTCCATTGCCATCAATTGGAGGCCTTAGTACAGCCTTTCTTTGTGGTCTTCTACACCTGTCCTGCTGGCTGAGACTGTTTTTGGGTATGTGAGCCTCACTAACATGCATGTGTGTGTTCAATGGACACACATTTGGCCCACCACATGTTCTGCAGTGGGTTTTGTCACCTTGTCTAGTAGTGCCTACCATGTTGACACCAGCATTTGTTAGGGATTTCATGCTGTCGATATAGGTGTCTACTATCTGTTGGCATCCCATTCAGCCACCCCAATTCCCTAACATGCTCACATCCATATCATAGCTATAGATAGCAGAACATTCTACTCCATTCAGCAATTGATAGTGAGTGTGACTTACTTGTGGCTGTGCCAGCATTGAGGATGGTGCTGGAGGGCTGCCTATGTCGGATGCACATAGTACACTCCCTATACATGGTTAAGTACAGGTAGTGTCATGTTTGGCATCCCTTTTATTGTATGTGTGAGTCAGAGTGAGATGTGATTCCCTGGGTTCCTACCGTGTCAGTGTATGCGCTATGCAGAGCCTCTTTGCCAATGCATGGGCATACTGGGCATGCCTCCTTCTGCCTACTGGGGCAGGCTCAGGTTGCTCCTCCTCCGAGTCACTCTGTGCCTGTGCAGGCCTTGGCAATGGTGGGGGGCTATGTGGCCCTGCCCCCATGCTGTTCCTGCTGCAGCTGTTTCCGCAGGATCATATAGTGTAGCTAGGCACATACGATGACAATTTGGTACATGTAGCTGGTGAGAACTGCAAAGCTCCACCGAATATGTCCAGGCACCAGAACTGTGACTCAAGCATCCCAAACACACGCTCTATTATGATTCTGGTCTGTGTGTGTGCCTCATTATGGAGTTCTTGTTCGGGTGTGTGTGCATTTCTGATGGGTGTCATCAGTCATGGCTCCAGTGCGTAACCAGCATCCCCCACTTTTTGGCCATATGGGATGTCCCCATTGGCAAATCTCTGGTACAGCTATTCAGCTACGTCATATGCCAGATGTGGGAGTCGTGATAGCTTCCAGGGCTGCCAGCACATACATTCAATATAATGCCCTGGGCATCTTACACAACCTGGCAGTTGATGGAGGGGAGGCACTTTCGGTTTATGTAGACTCTACCCCGCTCACCAGGTGGTGCTTTGATGTGTATGTGCATGCAGACTATAGCACCCAGTACCTCAGGGTATTCTGCTATTTGGTGGATGAGATGCATATTGCTGGTCAACGCCTCACGGGTGTTGAGGAAATATATGTGCTCACTGGCATGTGCTGACATGACATCAAGGAACAGGTGCAGTACCCTGGATGCTGATGTCTGTGAGATCCCCATGATATCCCCAGTTGATCTTTGGAAGGTACCTGTGGCTAGTATTCTTAAGCCTACACATACCTTGGTATCCACTGGGATGGGTTCCCCTCTGTTGGTTCTGTGTGTGAGGTATGGCTAGCACAGCTCAACAATTTGCTGTAGGAGGTCCCTGTCTACCCTATAGTGCTTCACTATCTCCAGCTCATGTAGCCCCTGGTAGGTTATCCTGGGTCTGTACACTCTTCTCCTTCTCCTCACTGTGGGTTGGTCATCAGCATTCTCAACCTCACCACCCTCAGCCTCTTCCACATCTTGATTTATGACAGCAAAAGCAGCCCCTATCATTTTGTTGCTTTTGTTAGGTAAAATTTCCCTGTTTGTGTACACTGGTGGTGTAGAGTTTGTGGGAAAAAACAGAGGAAAAGGTGTTTGCATAGTTTTTAGTAGTATGCTGGGCTGCTGCCTGTGTAATTGGCTGATTCTGATACATTTCACCTGCTAGCGATGCTAGTTCTCCTTGATTACATTCCTACTGCTGTTTTCCCTTCCCATTGCCTTCCTGTTTAAGCCCCAAGGCGCGCCGTGCAAACACAGTGCTCAGATGTGAACGGAGCTGCTATTTCCCGGTTTCCTTTTTTTTTTGTTTGTTTAAAACCCGATGAACAGCACGCACACCCATTTAGGCAATGTAAAGTGTGCTTGGCAGCTTTAGACACACCCCCTTCCTTAGCTCTGCTAAGTTAAGGGCAAACCTGAGCCACAGATCTCCAGTAAGCTTACAGTATGTCTGACACACCCCTCTATGTTGTCAGCTAACTCTTAGGCTTGCACCATGGTTTTCCTGCACCTACATGGTTGGGTGCAGACCAACCATGAGGGGAATATTTGATTCAGTAACACTCCCCTCATTTGCATAGAATTGCCTGCTAATGCCTAGTTACAAGTCCCACACTGAGCCTTCCCCCTTAGCAACCACTATTCACTGGCCTTGTTGTCTTCTTCCTGCCATTGACTATAATGGCAAAATTGTGATTTTGCAGAAAAAGCTTTTTTCAGGGTTTTACTTTTATTTTCTGGCCGATCCCATTTGCACACCACTGCCCTATGCTTAAACGGCGAAAATCGGCCAAAAAAAAATTTTTTTTTTGCAACTGTTTTCCTTGATAGGGGCCATATACTTGGCCATTGGCATGCTTTCCACATTATATACACCTTTTATTTGGAGCTGTCATGTCTCCGTTTTGTAGTTTGCAGAAATGTACTCGGTTACTAACCGAGTACATTTCTGCAGATTACACTAATCCTGCATGGATGGCTGCCAGCTTCCTGGATTGCTAATTCACCTCTTTGCATGGTTTTCACCTGCAAATGGGGTAATTAGCATACAGGAGCTGTGTCCATGCACGAATAATGCAGGACCGCTGGTGCACATCCCGGGAGCTTGTTCCTGGATCTCTCAGCGGCCATATTGTCTCCAGCAGCTCCTGCACTATTCCTGCATGCCATGCAGAGCTTGCTGAATCCTTGGGATAGTTCCTGATAATGAGGGTTAATAAGTGTTTCTCTTTCTTTGTCTGATACTTAACTTGGTTTTCTCTGGGGAATGTATGACTATATTTCAAGATAAAAATACAGCACATATGCGGAATATATCTGTCAGAGCAGTCGTTGTGTAAGATGTAAAACTGTAATATACCTCACCAAAAGGTTTAACCTTTTTATCACTGTGAATATGTCATGACCTAAGCACCATACATTAGAACGGCATTTCCCTGGTCTAAAAATCAAGAATATGTTGCAAGTCAAATCCATATAGATGGAATGCTATCATATGTGCATTCAGACACTGGTTATCTCAGGATAATTCTCTGAAAGTTTTGTCAAGAATTCTCAAAGTGGTTTCAGACACTGCACTACAGATATAGGGTGGTATGCACGCATTTGGTCAGCCGATAGATGGCTGATTGGAAAATGTTCTAACGTATGTCTGCGAGTTCGCATAAATGCGAACACAAAGTAAGCGAAACACAAAATGTCCTCCCCTTTGTGACCCATGGTAGCTCTTGTTTAGGTGAAAGAGTGGTCAGAATTGTCAAATTCGGAGTTTTGTTTGACATTCCGACCGTTCGCCACATGGAAATTCAACGTTGCAGGTCGGTGTTATACCTGAATGATGAAAGGTTGTTTGGTCAAATGCATGTATTCCTATAGCATATATAGTCATTCACTTTTACAGTCTGACAGGGTACATGACATTTGATTTCCAGTTGAAGAAAGTGAATGATATCTGCTCATTTTGGAGAATACAGTGTGTATCCACAAAATGTTTGTTGAAGTGTCACTACATCAGAAATAAAGAAGAAAAAAAAATCATATATAGTTCTCCAGAAAGGGAGAAAATCAAACTGCTTTATTAATGGAAATTAAGTATGCTGATATTTAATTCAGCACTGAGCCAAACTGAAACCTATGAGGTTGGAACAGCAACATTGTATAGGTGTAGATCCTGTTTGCATCCCATGTTCAGTTTTTAAGAAGTCTCTAAGATGGACTAAATTTAAGGTTTCATATGTATTTCACTGATATAGTCTAGTATGCCACATAGTATTTTTTACATTAGGTGTGAGCATATGAGTTTTCTGTCCTATGTCTGTCGTAAATGAAATGAAAGTCCTATGTATTTCACCAGACAGTGCAACATTATCCTGACTAGAAACTGGACATCACTACAACTCCATGTGCCAAGAATGAAATGTAAGGGATGACTCAAATAATCCAATGCCTAATGTTGTACAGCAAAACATATCTAGAAGTCCTACTTGGCCCAGCCATAACATTCTCAAGGCAAAACAGTAAATTTGCTACTGGACAATACAGTTACGACTACTGAATCCTACACAATTGCACTTTATAAGCACTTACATGAGTGCATGGATCATGCTATCCCAAACAGAACCAAGATGCTATCCTCCAAATAAAGGAAGCCAATCTGGTGGTCCCCTGCCATAAACAAACTGTACAACAGAAGGAAAAAAACTGTTGCAAAAGAGAGTAAAATCCCATGAGTGGAGGAGCTCCCTGGTCAGCCTCAGTAAGAAGCTGTGATCCCTGATAAAATCCTCCAAAGCTAGTTACGAAAACAAAATTGCCACTGATTCTAAAGATGACCACAAAGCATTCTATAGCTATGTCAAGAATCTCAATGGCAACACTCAGATCTGCTCTGAGTTACAGCACAATGGCACTAAATATACAGACCCAACTGATATTGCCAACATCCTGGCAGATAGGTTCAGTGCTAACTTTACCCCCCTCTCACCCATTAAAGAGCCCATCTCTATACCGGAAGAATGCAAAGTTCCTGTAATCACAGCTGCACAGGTAAAAAACACACTCTCCAAAGCCAAGAACACAGCATCCATGGGACCAGACAACATCCCAGGCTGCGTTCTATATGAACTACAGAACAAACTGGCACCCCACCTAAGTACCATGTTCAATCATAGCCTCACCTCAGGCTTTGTGCCTGCTGAATGGCGCACAGTGACAGTTATCCCACTCCACAAGGGGGGAGCCACCACGGACCCTGGGAACTACCGCCCAGTAAGGCTGACAAGCCTGGTCTGCAAGGCCATGGAATGTATCATCATGGAACTTATAAACAAAGACATTGGTAATCTCCAAACTCTGGAACCCACCCAGTTCGGGTTTGTGAAATGCAGATCATGTCTCCTAAACTTGACAGACTTCTTTGAAGCAGTCACCAAAGCAGTAGACAAGGGTAAGGTGGTTCACACAGCCTATCTAGATCTTGCCAAGGCTTTCAACACCATCCCCCACTCTGGAATTATAGATAAACTCACTAAACTAGGTATGAATCCCTATGTCACAAGATGGATTGCCAACTGGCTCACTGACAGAATCCACACTGTGAAAGTAGCAGACTCCAAATCCGACTTCAGACCAGTGACAAGTGGAGTACCACAGGGTTCAGTCCTGGGTCCTCTCCTGTTTGGTATCTACTTCTCTGAAGTACAAGCTAACACAGAAGGTCTTTGGCTAATGAAGTTCGCAGATAACTGCAAACTAGGAGCCATAATCAAAACTCCTAACGATGTGGACATCCTACAAAAGGGCCTCACTGAAACAGATGCCTGGTGTCAAAGACATGGCCTCAAGCTCAATGCCAAAAAGTGCATTGTCATCCCCTTTGGTAAAAACTCTGTACCCATAAACTACAACATAGGCGGTAGTATACTTAACACCAAAAGTGTGATAAGAAACCTTGGGACACAGGTGGATAGTAGTTTCTCCTTTGATAATCACATCACCCCAGTAGTCAGGAAATCCTTCTATGTGGCACACCTCATCACAAAAGGTTTCTCATCCAGAGAAAAAGAGGTTATTGTTCCCCTCTACTCATCACTCATTAGACCCATTATAGAGTACAACGCCCCTTTTGGTATGTACCTCACAAGACATCTACAACAACTGGAAAGGCCTCAGAAATACCTCACAAAGAGGATTTCTGGCCTCAAACAGATGCCCTACGCAAATCGTCTCAAAAAACTCCAGCTTTACTCCATCGCATATTGCCTATTCAGAGGTGATCTCTGCCTAACATACAAAGCTATGTCAAACCCAGAGCTGTTGGACATGCTGGGATGACGGCATTCTTTGGTGAGACCACATTTTTGCATTACCATAGGGAAAAGGGTATTCACTAAACTCCGGCCAGCAGTATGAAATCAAATACCCAGAAAAATATGTTCAAATAATACTAGATTACTTTAATGCTAAACTAAATTAACATCAAAAGAAACAGCCTGCAATTGCTTTCATTTAACCAGATAAGTTGTAGGCTTGCAGACATACTGTAACTGGAATATTTACAAGTAGAACATATAGGTATCATTTTGCTAAGAGAACTTTACCTGTAAATACTGCAAATATTGCAAATATGTTCACATTGCTTAAAATACTGTGAATATTGTGGTTTCTGTCTACCTATGTACATTTATGTTTCGTATGCATTTTTTATCATATGATGTATGATGTATTTCACAGTATGGATGTATTTTTATTGTATTATGTACTTCTATTCACTGAGGCCCAGTCATAGCTGAAAAGGGTCAGGTGACCTGTGCACTCTCCTAGTTACCAAATTTTAAACAAATAAATAAATGTGTGCTGACATCAAATTCAGCATTGATCAGCACTGAAGTTCCTGTGGTAATATGATAGTCTTAGGCAAATTTTGTAACTGTGTATTCTATTGCCATTCCATGAATTGTTTGTAAAGATGTTTTAAAGGAGGACTGACATATGCCTTTTAAAACACTGGCACCAAGTGTTCGGCTTAGCAGGCATTACACAATCATATCCTGAAATTCTACATTATTCTTAGCTTACATTACAATGTACTGCACCTGTACACATGATATATATTTAGTGGGGTTGTTTTTTTTTTTTTCAGCATGAATTCCATTCTGTTATATACTTTGCTTAACTGGAGCCCCAGTCATGGCTGAAAAGTTCAGAAAGAATGTATACATTAAACATTTGTAAAATACACATTAACTAACTATTGCACCCCCCAATAGTTAAAGACCCAGATAACTATATGGCTATGTAACACATTCACACGCTCGGCATAAAGTTGTTATTGTTGTTGTCTTTCGGCTTTTCCCTGTTACGGGTCGCCACAGCGGAACTCTGGTCCGTTAATGATTGGCAGTAGATTTTCACGAATGCCGAAGTGCCAGCTCGATGTTCATCCTTCAACGAAGGCATGCCCATTTATGCATGTCTTTTGAATGCCCACCCCACCGTGGAGAGGACATGCAGACTCCACACAGAAGGCATTCCCCGCACTCCAGCCGAGAATCAAATGGGAGAACCTCTTGCTGTGAGGCAACAACGCTACCACTGCACCACCACTGAAGTCGCTCAGCATAAAATTTTTTATATTAATTCAGTCTATTGCTGCTCATAGTTGCTATACTCCAGTCGTCTCACTCGTAATTCTGAAGGGAAACTCACAGTCCAGGGGTATCAAGCAGTTGTTGTCATTCACACAGGATAGTGTCATCAGATTCATCTCCATTAAATTAATATATAGTGCAGCTTATTTGATTATGAACACATTCTCTTACTTCTTCCATATGAAGTGTGCCCTTAAGTTCCATTGCTTTGCACATAACAATTTAATCACCCAAGACAATACCCAACACATCTCTGTAACCTTTGTCCTTCAATTCATACTAAAAGAAAAGATTCCAAATATCTAAAACCTGCAGTTCAGAATAGTATTTAGTTTAAAAATTGCCTTGACTCATCTGACGAGATACTCCTAATATGGTCTGTTGTTGTCACATTTCCAAAACATATATAAATTACTTGCATTTGATTGGTTACAGTGTCAGCATGTCCCTTTAATCTTCCTACCCAATCAGGTACATTAAGGGGTGTGAGATACCACCCATAAATCAGTCCCATCTGTTGGTCTTCATATTTCGGCCACCTATTCAATCTGTGTGGTGTCTCCCATACCTAACCCCATTCTTCAGTACTCAATATCACATTCTCTTCATTCCTCTATCTTCTTGTCAATAGCTTTAACCTAGCCCTCATCCTTGTTTCCCATAGGTCCTTATATATAAGGCCTGCATTTCCGCTCTCGATTCTTTTCCATTTTCCCCATGGAACTCATCTATTTTGCCTTTCAGCTGGGTAGATACTTATGGACCAAGTATGTTCTATCTGCAACTAATTTAACCAATCTTGTTCCCTTCAGTTATACAAAGTCTTTATCACCTCAAATGTTCTAATATGTTTGACCTGCTTAGTAGGGGAATCTTTCATAACCACTAATACCTGGAACCATACTTTTACTCCAAGCTGGTTCATCCTTTCCTTTTATGCCCACTAATACTCCTCTAGATTTCTGGATGGTTCCTAATATTTTCCCTAAGGTTCATCCCTTCATGACAGGTTTCCCCTGCTCCATGCAATCACTGTATAATGATTCATTCCATAGTTGTGGCAGGTATGGGGGGGAGGGGGGGTTGATGGAGTGAAAATCACACCCTTCTTCCTTTTTTTCCTTTGCCTCAATCCATTTGATATACTGGGCTTATGTAAAAGCTGTTAAGTATGTAGCCAAATGTGGCAGACCCCATCCCCAATAGCACTTTGGTATATATCTTATCAAAGTGCCTGCTCTCCTTCCTGAAACTCCCAGGGTATACATATTCTGTGATTCCTGCAGCTCCACCATACAGTACCAGACCATACCATACTATGCCATACCATACAGTACCATACCATACCATACAATACCATAGCATACTATACTTGGATACTTGGCAGAAATAGGTACATTTCTTAACAAATAATTTATATGAGGGAATATCACAGTCCTTACTGCTTGTATTTACCCTGACTGGTTTTTGGTGAAAACTAAAATTACAGACTCTGGATGACATTATTTCAATATACCAACCCATCCACAATCTGTCATCCATTTCTTGACCACTAATTGACTATTTCTGTGCTACTCAGGTCTACCATAAAGACTGACTTTTTCATCCTAGCAGTATACTAAACTGACTAGATGTGTATGCATTCTCCAATGTTTTAAAAATCTAAAATAAAGTCCTTACTACTCATTAGGGGCATATACATTCCCTATCATTAACTCTTCACTGTTATTTTTTCCCAACCAGATCAGACAACTATCCCTTCCACTTGTTCAATCCTCTTGAGTAATGACATGTAATGACTTTGGTTCTATATTCCCTAGTTTTAAATGTGTCTGACTCATTTACCTTCAGTTTATTTCCCTGCAGGCAAGCTTTATGCATTCTTTCCCTTCTTATCCTCTGCTGGATTCTTGTACTTCTAATTAGGTGATTACTTCCACCACAGTCCAGGAAATAAACTTGAAACTTTCCCCTCAGGACTGGTGTACCCTCCCAGAGATCTAGCCTTTTCTATGAGATATTTTCTTTCTCCTTATTAACCCACCTTGTGTATTTCTGGATGCATCTTCTGGGTTGAAATTGAATCCTTAGACAGTATCTACCAATGCCCAAGTAATTATGCCACTAGTTCCTATTAGAGCAATAGATGGACCTCTTAAAGGATTATGCCTGGCTCCTTTGGACACCTCATTTTAAAAAGATTCAGTTATCTCCCTGGGTAGGCACCCCATTCATTTGGATCAATAGCATTTTCTTATATGCTATGTGAAGCTGGAATGCTTCTCTAAATTTCCCAACATGGATAACCATTAATCTCTCCTCCTTCTCTTCCATACATTGGGCCCGAGGTATACTCTGCATCTGAAACAACCATTCCACTGCCTAAAACTCTGTACCAGTTTTTAACAATTGTAAATTAATCGTTAAAACTAGGACAAACAAGAATGGAAATGATTATTGCAATACCTGTTTCTTTTTTAAGTTAATGTATGCTTTCTGGATGTGGTGAAGGGTACCCTTTCTCTTTTAATGTAGGTTCCTATGCTAGGTAGAAGGTAAAATATGCTCAAAGACAGTCATGCCAAGATAAGACTAATCTATGTCCTAGTTTTAACAATTAATTTACAATTGGTAAAAACTGGTACAGAGTTTTAGGCAGTAGAGTGGTTGTTTCAGATGCAGAGTATACCTCGGCCCCAATGTATGGAAGAGAAGGGAGAGAGATTAATGCACTTGAGCCTAAAAACAGTTTGTTTAACAATAAGAGGGTTTTATTCTGCAGTGTACTCTGGTGGGAGCAGAGGGCTGATTCAATCCATCCAATTTGGGAACTGCTGATGGAAGACTTATTATATGTTTATCTGATTGGCCTGAGGGCTAAACTCTGTAAAAGTCTTTGATTTTGCTGGTATAAAGGCCTTACATTTTTATTACACTGTGCTCATTTATTCAGAACTTCTTTGTGCCTGGCTAGGACACCTATGACCACAAGACCTTTGATTGCATCTAAAACCATCTGTGGACATCCAAAGCTGACATGTTTTTTTTTTTTTTTTTTGCACTTGATGTAAATATCTCAGTGTTATTTAACAGTTCTGTACTGCATTTAAAATCTGGTTAAATTTATTATTGTTTTTCAGCCTGTGCTTGTTGAAGCGCTTGTTACTGTACTGCTCTTAGGTCATTTTAACAGTATACTGATATTTCCTAACCTTCTCTGATACTGCAAAAGCTGTTCTGAGTTTGCCAAAGTTCTCTTGAGTTTGCCAAAATACTTCTAAGTTTGGAAAACTACCTTTTAGAAGTTGCCCTACATTTCTGCACATTTTTCTGCCTTTGGGAACATTTCTCTGGGTTTGTGAACTTATTTCCAAGGATTCTAGATACTGCAGGAGTTCTGCCTTTTGTTGTAATGCACTTGTTACTGAACTTTTGATCAAAACCAGTTAATTTTACATTAAGATGGTTTTATGCTGCACTCTGGTGGGAGCAGAGGGCTGATTCAACCCATCCAAGTTAGAAACTGCAGATGGAAGGTTTATTATGTGTTAATTTGATTGGACTAAAGGATTTCACTATATAAAAATATTTCATCCTGCTGCTATAAATACCTCGCACAAATGCAATTACCAGTGCCTTGTGCATAAGCAAACCTCTCCAATTTAAAATCATGTATATGAAATGCTGTCCACAGTCTCCCACTGTTCATAGTTGCTTGAAGAGCTGCCAGTTTGTGTAGACGGCAACACCACTATCAAGTCATCTTATAATATACTATTAAATACTCTCATTTAGATCTTTAAGTGCCTCCTCTACTTGTTCCCATCTACTAAGAGTCTAGTATAATGGAGAGGCACTTTCCTGTCATCTCTGTTTCTGGCCTGGTGGATAAGGGCATCCCAAGGCAGTGTAGTAACTGCCTCATGTTCAAACCTAGTGTGTGAGAGATGTAGATACACAATGTCATTGGAGGCAAAGCTCTTATATGCACACATGAAACATGCAAATCAGGTTGTCAGCATTGCACCCAAATCACTCACTACCAACAATAAGAAACAATCACATAGACCCACATATGCTGAGGTACTCACATATAATCTACCCAAACCTCCAAGACCTCTTAAAAGCATCTCTCAGTGGCCCCAATCACACTCAAAAAAGACATCACCTCACACATCTTATAATTCTAAAAAGTATATTAGCCCTTCTTCCGAGCTCATAAGGCAACACACCACACAGCCAAACATTCTAGTTATGGGGATTACAATGAAAGACATACTGATGTCTCCCTTGCCAGGCAAAACAAGCAGAATATCACAGTGAGCTGTCTATATGGAGCCAAGAAACACCAGATCACACATGCATCTAGGTCTTTATATCATGAGTACTACTATAACATGGTCATAGCCCATGTGGGCATAAATGACGTAAGACATACTTCAATGGACTATATGAAGAGAGACATCATGGAGCTCTCTGAATATGTGTCCCAGGTGGGTATGAATCTAGCCTTGAGTAGCATCCTACCTTCCCCAATGATGATGCCATGGTACCAGCAACAACTATTGACTTCAACAATTGGCTTAGTTTCTCGTGTCAGAACAAGGAGATCTAATATCTGTCAGTCTGGGAGACATATTCATAAACCATAATGCTTTGTCAGAGATAGCTTGCACTTGTCACTAGTTGGCTTCTGGATACCGATACAGACTTTATCTATCCCCAAAGTGCCTTTTTAGAATGTGTTAAGTTGTTAAAGCCTCCATTGTAACAAAAATCACTCACGACTATGTAAAGGGAGTGCTGCTCAATGTTAGGAGTTTAACTAAAAAACTGCACTCCCTGGAAGCACTCCTCACCCTGGAGAATGCAGACATACGTGCAGTCACAGAAACATGGTTCAGAACTATAGAAAGCACCCCAGTTATCTAAGGCTACAGTGCCTTTCATACATTTTGATATCCCCCTCAGTTCAGGATAAAACAAAGGGAGGAGGTGTCTCAGTGTTCATAAAGAACAAGCATACTGCTAGACTGGTTAAACAGCATGAGTTGCTTGAGCTACTCCATGCCCAACTAACCATAGTTGTGACCCCCTATCATATCCTTACTAGTTTCAGATCCCCTAACATGAGTCTGGAAAACCACACTTACGTAAACCTACTAGAATCTCTTAACATTTAGCCTAATGCTATACTTATGAATGACTTTAACTACCCCTGCATAAGCTAGGAGACTTATAGGACATATAATTCACTTGCTCAGAGGTTTATGGACTTTGTCAGTTCCAGCACTCTGGAGCAACTTCTTAGCACCCCATCTAGAGGTACAAATATTCTAAACCTGGTACTCATGAATGTGGTGGTAAACTGCTCCCTCCCATGCCATGCATTAACTCCTTCCTGGTAAGATCTGACCACAAAGTGATCTCCTTTAGTACTAAAACTAACCTAAAACTCCCATAAAACTCTGAACCTGTTAAGAATTTTGCTAAGGCCAATTACATCAAACTAGTTGAGAGATTATTAAACTTCCAAGCCCCTCCTAACCCAGATGACACTAAGGCCTACTCTGAACTGTACACTAAAGTACCGTACAACCATATTCATTGCTGCATAGAGGAGGCAGTACCTCTCTGAGTCAAACCTATGATTACTGGCAAAAATAAACCACCCTGGTAGACCCCTAGCATAAATAGACTATTCAACAAAAAGAAAAAAATCCTCTCCAAAACCAAGAAGAAACAGACAAAGCAGTGCAAAAAGTCACTCAACAGTCTAAACTAACAAATTAGAGAGATGGTCAAATCTGCCAAAGAAAACTACAAGGCAAAGATAGCTTCCCAGGTGAAAGATAACTATAAGGCTTTTTAAATTATGCTTGTAAACTCATGGAAAATGCACAGCAATGTGCCAAGCTGATCATGAACAGCAACACAAACATCCATCCTGAAACTATAGTATACCTACTGGCAGACGAGTTCAGTTCAAACTTCTCCCCCCATCACCTCCTACTACACCCAAAGAAATGCCTGCAAGCATTCCGCTAGCGGTGTTAAGAAAGAACAAGTCCTTACTTCATGAGCTTAAGTCAAAATACAGCTTCCATGGGTCCTGACAACATTCCAGGATGCTTCTTAAATATCTTAAACAGAATCTATCAGGGCTATTAGAAACCCTGTTTAACCACAGCCTCTGGACAAGATTTGTCCCAGAGGAATGGAGGACTGCAACAGTTAGTCATCTCTCTGCATAAGGTGGGCCCTTAAACTAACCCAGGGAACTACAGACACATAAGCTTGACCAGTCTTATCTACAACACCATGAAGAGAATTATCATGGACCTGATCAATAACAACATAGGAAATCTCCAATCACTGGACTAGACCTAGTTTGGCTTTATCAAAGGGAGGTCTTGCCTGCTCAATCTGGTGGACTTCTTTGATAAAGTAAGCAGGGCCAGGGATGAGGGTATACAATGCTACACACCACTTATCTAGGCCTGGCCAAAGATTCTGACCCAACCTCCATATCAGGGATCATAGATGAACTTGCTGAGTTGGCCATAACCCCCTACACTATCAAAAGGGTAACAAACTGGCTCACTGACAGTAGCAGTGTCCCACAGGGCTCAGTCTTGGGATCCCTCCTGTTTGGTGTGTACTTCTCTTTAGTAAGGGCCAATGTTAAGAACCTCTGGCTCACCAAGTTTGCCAATGACTGTAAGCTGGGAGTGATCACGGAATCCCTAAATGATATTATCCTACAAACAGGCCTAAAATGACAAACAACTGGTCCCAAAACCATGGTCTGAGACTTACTGCTAAAAAATGTATAATCATACCCTTTGGTAAATTAGATATCCCTGCAAATTATAATATTGACAGCACACCCCTAAAAGTACACCCAGTGGTGAGAGACCTAGAAACACAGATAGACAGTAACCTAAACTTTGATCACCATGTAGCCACTGTAGTGAGGAAATCCTTTTGTTTGGCTCAACCTATAACTATAGACATGGCATCAAGATTAAAGGAAGTCAATGTGCCATTGCACTCAATCCTCATCAGGTTGATAATCAAGTACAATTCTCTTTTCTGCATGCACCTTGCCAGGCAGTTACACCATTTGGAGTGGCCCCAGAGGTTTCTCACTAAAAAAATAGAAAGCATAAGATGCATGTCTTATGCAGACCGACTAAAGGCCCTATCCCTTTATGCTATCTCATATCGTTTATTGATAGGTGACATGCCTAAACTACAAGGCATTCTTTGATCCAGCCATGATAAAAATGTTACATATTTGCAAGAAAAATTATATGAGGGTTAAGAATTCCATGGTTCTGAGCCTTATTTGTGATGCTGACAGAACTTGCTGAGCTGACAGATTTATATCCCAAAGGCTACTTCGTCTATGGAATAACTTTCCCATCTTCATAAAATAAAGCCTGTCCCTCATTCTCTTTAAAAAGAATTTGGATAAATGGATGGGGAGCCATAAATTCACTCCTCGGGTACTGCCCATACCCCTTACGGACAGAGGCAATCTATAAACAGACTCAGGGCTCCATCACACAAAGACCCATTACCCTGGTACTACTCCATCCCATATCTGAGAGATATAATATTGTTATATCCTGGGTATTATTGACTAGGCTTGTAAAATCTCTTGTGCCATTAGCCTAGTCAATCACTTATGAACCTATGAAGAAGTAAAAATCGTATATACTTGATTTGAATTGGGAAGGTTTTTTTGTCAGTAGATTTATTATCCCTCTCCCTGAAATTTAGACTCATGTTGTAAAATAATTTTCATGAAGAGAATGATATGTATGTACATGTGAGATACTTACTAAGTGCTGTTTATACATGAGGGTTATAACATATCATCCTTAGACATTTTCTAGAATACATCAAATGGCTCTATAAATATGGTTCTTTATTTATAGATACCCAAGTAGTCCTGTTTTCTTTCTGTTCTCCATGAATATAAGCATTTGTCATTTTCAGGCTGTAGATATTAGCTAAGTCTTAGCATCAGTTTGATCTAAGGAAATTTGAAATAAAAAATAACACTCTTTCAGAATTTTGTTTTTCTTATTTTGACAGCTATATCAGAATACATACTTGTTATGACTGATGTGCATATTTGAGATTATTATGTTGGCTCTAATTGCCACTGGGAAATGAAATGTGCAATATAAGACTGACCATCCCATTGTCTTGCCTGAAAATTTTATATCTGAAATCAGTGCAGACATACTATCATTCAGGCAGGGCTGAATTCAAGACAGAAAAATGCCTTTTTAAAATTGATGAACTATGAAATGTGCAAATAGTCTGTAAAAAGCAACAGTATGGGCAAGCATAACCTCATAATTAGCATAACATAGTATAAATAGTATAATCTTCCAAAGGTGTTCATCACCATGCTACAATAAGAATCCTCACAGCTAAATGTCAATCCCTAAGTAACTTACTGGCTGACAAAAAGAACCCAAGAAGATGGAGGTTTGGAGTGAAGAATGGCTCTACCTCCTTCAAAATACCTGTCAATAGTAATATACCCCAGCATTCAGTGCTTAAGCAAAAGTCTATTTTTGGCATGCATGTCTCAAGAGGTCAAAGATAATGCTAAAGGTTTGTAGCTGGCCATGTTTTTGAGATCATAAACTCTCTAGAGGATAACAAAATCCACCATGATGGCCTATCCCAGCCTAATAGTTGGTGTCAAAACCCTGGATTATAACTAAACATCAGGAAGTGTATAATCTTATCCTTTAGCAAGCATAACTCATCTTGTAACTATCACATTGGAAACTCATCCCTGAAAATCGATCCTTTTAATCAACTGTTTTAAGAAAGTCCTTTTTCATTGCACAGCTTATATCTATAGGTATTGCATCCAGATCAAGGGATGGAATCATTCAACTGTAATTGTCATTAGGCCAAATATTGATTATAATGCCCCTTGGATATCTACTTGTTCAAATCCTTGTTACAACTGACATGACTATAACACTTTCTCACTAAAAAATCAAGGTCCTAAGTCACAAAAGTCTATGCAGACCATCTGAAAGAATTGTCTCTTTTCATACAGGCTATCGATACGTGGCCTGTGCCTCATGTACAGAACTTCAACAGACTCTATTCTGTCAGACCTATTGCACATTTACAAGTCCAGTAGTAAACAGAACATGTGTGAGGGACAGGTATGTATAACAGAGAATAATGCTTCTATGGATCCATCTTCCCTCCACTTAAAGCAAAGTACTTCCCTTACTCTATGCAAATGTAATTTGAGTGAATGGATGGGTAATAACAAAATTCATTTCTGGTTTAGCACCCCTGCCATACATAGTTGGGGAAACAAGTAAATGCCCCAACATGTACTCGTTCTGCTCACCCTTGGGTTATTCACATGCAAAATGTAAGTGCAGAAAATTCCATGCGATTATAAGGCTAGGCTTCTTAAAACCCTCCCACATCAATAGACTGGTAAGTACCTATATGAATTAATAACTTTGACTTATTTTCAGAGAGTAGCAGTTATAAAATTTAAATTCACCAAAACTTAAATATATAATACCATTGTGACCCAAGTCATAAAAATGGTTATTTTTGGAAAAAAAATGAAAGTTCCTGTTTTTCTATACTGTAGCATAAAATAACATAGAATGACATCTTTCAATTAAAACTCAAGGTGCTTTTACACCTTTGGCTTTAAGGGAAGAAGCGCAATCAATCAATTTTATTAGAAAATGTTAAATAATTTTGGAGATACTGTCTTTTATATACAGGCAGTCAAATCAGTCCGAAATAGTAAGTAGTCTAGCGACAGCCCTCTGGACAATGGCCAGCAGTAAAGGGGTTAATGTTTAAATGGTACAGAATACATTGGATCTAATTATGCACTGAGCATCTTATCCTGTTTTGCTATTACTTTTTAAGCTTTCACAGATGCATTGCAGAAACAACATGAAAGGGCCTAAAATTATATAAACTGAAATATTTTTTATTGCAGGGAAACAGACAGCAAAGAATGCCAGTGCCTTCAAACAGCATCCATTCTCAAGTAATGAAATAAAATCTAACACACCTAATACTACTACTAATAATAATAACAACAATGATCTTAGAACATCTTTAATTGCCTTTTAATTGTTCAGAAAACTATAGATGGCCAGACAGCTTTCTGGTCATATGCCAGTCATTATATTGGTCACCAGCCTTCTTTGTCTTCCTTGTCTGCTTTATCCTGCTCTCATTTTCTGATCTCCTTAATAACAAACCTCACTTTGTACTTCCTTTTTCCTACCTTTTTAAATTTTTCTAAGATGAACTGCTCTCCTTAAAAACGTATATCCATAATTGCCAAGGAATGTCAAAATATGTTTTCTACTTAACAAGACAGCAGAGGAAACAGTGTATAAACTATATTTATTAAATGAAAGATTTTTCTCATATTATTCTACATTTAATTTGTTCCATTTTCTAATAATAAAGCAAGTGTCAGTGTAATCATGTAGACCTGACTTTGGTAAAGCACTCAGACTGAGCAGTCAATAAGCCTGTGCCTTTCTGATAAGAGATGTTTTTAATTTTCTTGCTTGGCTTAAACATAAGTATTTTCAGTACCCCATAATTTAAATGTCTGGGATGCATCACCTTTACAATATGACATGCCTGACTCATTTAAATCTTTGTTATCTTAGGAGGAAGTGTCCCAAAATATGAATTTTGAACTGCTGAGCACTTTGTTCCATTCAAAATGGACTGTAGCTGTACAGTGCCAAGCATTGATATACAGCAGTATACATAAATATGGATTTAACTATACCTAGCCATTTCATGTAGCTGTTGAAACAGTTTACATATATCATACACTAGCATTACTTAAAGATCTTTCTGGCTATATATTCATTAGAAATACATTAAACAGTTTAGAAAATGGCTGTTTGCATGCATATATATATATATATATATATATATATATATATATATATATATATATATATATATATATATATATATATATATGTATATATATATATATATATATATATATAAACACACACATATATTTATATCTATATCTACATCTAGATATATGCATGTCTATATTTATCTATCTACGTTTACATCTCAAATGGCAAAAAAAAATTTAAATGCACAAACTCAAACACATTTTACTGAATCACAAAACAGTGCCTCAGTGAAATGGTGTTATATTCAGCTGTTTGCTCTTCAACTAAATGTGATTTAGTCTTATTTTTTCATTCAATCCCTTGTTGACCAAATGCCATTTCACACACACACACACACACACACACACACACACACACACACACACACACACACACACACACACACACACCACGCCTGCACACATGCACATGCCCACACATACAGACCAATATGTGGCTGATTGAGTACTATGTAGTGAACATGATATAATTTAATACTAGAAAGATGAAAGACAGAAGTTTAAGTGAAAGCTATTAAACGCATAAAATATATAATAAAGCATTGCAAAAAAATCAGAACTCCCTTGTGACTCCAGCATTGAGGAGGACTCTGCCTCCCCAGTCCTACACATGCTAAATATATTAACAATGTGGCTGTACTACCTCAAGGTAAAGAAAGAACTTGCTTTACAGCAAAAGCTAATACTTATTTTACTAAGTGATAGTGCAACCTCAGAGGGTTGTACAGGCAATCCATCCATAAAAGAGGTGCTTAGGGCATATTCCTCCTGCAGAAAGAACTGTATTTTTTAACATTTCTAATTCATTTATCTTAATGTTTACAATGTTTTTCAATTACTGCTTTATTTTTCATATATTCCTAGACAGAGCTATGCACACTAGAGGTTTTCCTGTTTGTTAAATGGATTGTTGAATGAAATGAGAATACCACACATCTTAGAACAGTTTTATTACTGCTACTGTTTATAAAGGTATAAACAGCATTAACCAGGATTCAGAAAAAAATAGCACAATGTGAAAGGCAAAATTGCATGCTGATCAGAGACACACTTAACATAGCCATGCAGGCCTGTGAAATACAGTAGTTGGCATATTATGCAAATAAAGGATGCTCTGGTATATGTCAGATGTGTGCAAAATGTGTGAATTGTGTGAACTGTCTAGATGATATGCAAACACACTATATGTAATTCCTTGGACATTACAGACCACCTGACATTTCAGGGAAAGGAAGCCATTCCTGTAAATGTACTCCAGAAGGTCTGTACCTGGAAGATCCTTCATACCAACATGGGTGCAATCTATCCATATTAAAAACTCAGGGAAATGGGCAGTGTCATAAAATGGCCTCTACATTGCTGTTGCTCTTCTGCCTGCTGTCCTAAGCAGCTATTTATGCTCTTCAACATGGTGTAGCATAATGTTTGCAACTGCTTGGTTGGTGCATGTGATGCATCACACAGTTTCCTGGAATGTCCCTCTAGCTAAGGTGGTCGGTGCCACCTATACTATTGCGTCCACAGGACTGGGCACACCATGAATTCACCTTGATTTTGATAGTGGATGGGTAAGTTAGATTAAGTCCCTTACTGCATCACTTTGCACTCATAATTGGTCTGCAACTAACCTGTGGTGTGGAGATTCATGAAACTCAACACTGTGAGCGCTGTATCTAATAGTGGTTTTCAACACATGCTGCTGTACTATTGATGCTGCTATTTCTATCATAGTTGCCATCATGTACATTATGAATTTTTCTGTTCAAACTGAGTATGCAGTGCTGTGCAGTAACACAGTTTAATACATGTTTGAATTGGTCCACCATTTTGGGTTTCTTCAGTTTTACAGGGCAGACTCAGCCCATGGACTCACCCTTGTAGGATTCCTCCTCTTTGCAGAATGTGAAACAAATCAAGCCCATGATGAATTTGCAGGCACCCATCCAATTATCATGGTTTGTCTTAAAGAAATTGATGATGGGAAATCATAAATGTATGGTTTACTATCAACATTTTGAATGATGCTTTGTCGTATCCACTTACGCAAAGTCCTAACTCCGAATGCTGAAAAAGTCAAACACTGATATTCTGGACCGTAAAATTTCTCACCCCCTTCTTGCCCCATGTTAACAATTGTTTTTAGGTGTGGAATGCTTGGAAATGTTGATGTTCAATTTTTTTCAGCTTTTGGACAATTCACCATTACCGATTTTGTGTAAATATTTTGAAGATGTGAATAAATGGTGAAGTGCACTTGACATTTTGATAGTAAATCTAAATTTACCCCCAGTCTGGCACCCATTTCCCTTATGGACAGAGACCATCAATAAGAAAAAGTATTATGATAACTAACACCCCTCTCCCCTACAAATCCTTAGCTACCTGCCTACTAACATGCTACCCCATATGATATTTGGCACCCAAATGGTTTGGGGTGTGCCGCTATGCTTGTGAGGGCTCTAGTGGTCATTAGCCTAGTAACAACCTATAAACCTATGAACCTAAGAAAGCATAATGAGAGGGAAATGAGCAACATTATGACAATAAGGTAATGGCAAATGCAAACAGGGATAAAACATTGCGTAGCAGTTCAGAAAAGTGACTACTAGTATGTTAAGGGTAGAAGCAGTATTAGGAGAAACTAATATGTCTGACTCATCAACACTGCCAGTAGCTTTGAAGGCATATGACTTCATTCTCTGAATTGCAGAAGGTTCAGACTGCACCTAACATTTCTTCCCCTCCATACAAACAGTAATAATAGATCACTGATGCATGGACAGAGACAGTATAGAGGAGTCAGTATAGATGTGTCACCATCAAGTCCCCTTCAAAAGACTGAAGTTTCAGAAAGTTGAGCTTCATATAGTTGAGACCATATGATCGACTTTCCAAAATGTTGATGCTTTTGTATGGAGATCACAGTACAGTGGGGATTGAGGAATTTGCTCTCTTCAGCACTGCAGTATGATCTTGGAGTTAGTACATATAATATGCAGGGGGGTGGGGGTTCAGGGGGTGGTCCCCCCCTTGCAAAAATGTAGACTTTTGTTGTTTTGTCTTTTTTGACTTTTTGGAAAGTCAATCATATGGTCTTGTCCATATGAAGTTAAACTTTCTGAAAAGTTGATCTTCTGACATCCCTCCATCACTGTCTTGTGAGGCTCATGGGATATGTGGAATAGCCAACCCAATGAGCACAAAGAAATATTTTGCCATTACACCATTGCTCCAATGACCTTCCAGTGACCAAATGGTGAAATGTGTGTATCACTGGCATATGGCCCATGGATTCTATACCAATTGCCCAAAGCCATGCTACAGGATGTGGAGAAGTATATGTGATTTTCACATACTAGAGAGAAGAGAAACAATACCAAGCAAGCATTATGCATGATAGCTTAGTTTTCTGAGGTACTTGAAGCCATTGAAAGCACCCACATACATATCAAGGTCCCACTTGGGATACAGTGACAATGGTATATTAACCAGGCAATCTGCAATCCACAGGGTATAATATACAAGGTGTCACTACATTACCCAGGCAGAGCCCTCTTTTCCTAAATCTGGCACATGTGACTTATATTAGCAACTTGTACAGCATGACTTTACTTAGGAACATATTACTGTTGATGCCACATATGCAGTAAAGTCATGTCTAATTACACCCACACAAAACTCACAGCTAATTGAAGTTAATTAATGCAACACTACACAATAACACACCTATAAAATCTTTAAATGTGCTCAAACTGATGACCTACTTTCATCTGTTTAAATGCTTCTGGGGGAACTCTGCCCCATGTTTCTACAACACACAGGAAGATACTTGTGTATTGTGATACAACATGTTGTTATACAAACATAAATACCAGGGTGTTTCTGTCCATAAATAACATTTGTCTTAACCAGTAGTGAGAGGTACCTGGTGAGGAGATTGTGAAGGAGCAGGCTGCACAAGATGACTATGCGAAGTTGAGGCAAGCAGTCTATGCCATGCCAGTTGCTAACAGGAAGCATCTGGTTCACTAATATGGACCAGATTAGACATAACAAAGAGTAACAATGACTCTTCTAATATAAAAACCAGGATATGCAATACCACACATGGACTGGATATGCTGTGTGTGATGCCCTACCTCCAGGCCTGTAATCAAGGACATCGATCTTCACCACTGACACCAGTGAGGGACATTCACTTGTAACAAAGGCAGATACACACAGCATTTCCAGATGCAGCTGTCTGCACAAAGCACAATCTCTCTTAAGAACACACAGGGAACAGGACTGTGTTTCCCTCTCTCTCTATTCCTCCAGGCTCCAAATAAGACTCCCCACTGACATAGCTATAGAGTTAAGTCCTTAGCCAGGTATTCCAAGCCAATTCCTCCACCACCCTTTCTGTGAAATCACTGCTCTCAGTGTCCCTTTTCAAAATAGCTGACACAAGCACTCTCTTTGAGTTTTGGTTTTCACACATACACATACCTGGAAAAAGCTGGCACAGTTTTATTAGCTCTACCACCTTTGACCAGGCTATAAAGTAGATACATTGCCACCAGATCACTGACAAAGCCAGCTACTCTAAGGCTCTTACTGGGGTACCCAATCATATTGAGTGAAACTAATACTAATTCCAATGGTAATGTTGGCCAAACAGCAAGGATTTCAGGAGTGGCCACAGTGTCACCCAATAATTATAAGTACACTCAAAGGTGAAAATATTCTCTAAAAGAACAGCTACAATGGAAAGTTTAAATATATTTAATAATAAATAATAAAAGATCATAAAATACTGAATGTCTATTTACAATAAACACCAGAGTTTCAATCACAAGAAACAACAAAGATGGAAAGGTTCACACAGATATAGAAAAACAATACTTAATTAATCTCACTATATTTTCCTGACTAGTCTAAAGAATTATTGTCCCCAAGTTTGCTTACTAGGGCAAGACAAGATGAAGTGGTTGAGTGGCCCATCTTTGTTAGATTTCACAAACAGACTGTTGAGAGCATCTATCATATATCTCACTAATATCTAAAAAATTTCAGTGCTGTCTATAGAATAACATCACATCTAGTCACCTGACTATGGTTCCCACACTACCTCCCTGACTAGAAGCTGAACTAGAGTCTTGCACATATGTGTCACAATACACAAACACAGAGTTTTGCTAAGATGTTCTACAGCACCTGGAAGCTGTAAAATAATTTTAACACTTCCACTCTTCCTATAGAGCTGCTAGGCCAGGCTTCTCACAGATATTTTGTCTCTGTCTTCAGTCAGAACTGGAAGATACAATCTTTATGGTCTATGGTCTAATTTAATTTGAGACTATCTTTCAAATTTACCTGGACTGAGATTAACCTCTTTTATTCTGACATCCTCTGCTACAATATATAAATTGCAGCAGTTGCAATACAGTCTGACATACAGGTATATTTCTTTTCTGTCCAGCAGGACCTACTGTTGGTACATTTTTAACACAAGCAGCTTTACAAATGCATTTTCAACACAAGAATCTGTATAAATTAGCTTGATATACAAATAACATATAATTCTTTACAAAACTCCAGCTAGCTAAGTTGGCATATGTTGCACATCCACTGCCCTACTCCTCCTGGCATACCTGGCACTACCTCACATCACATCTCTCCCCCCTTTTGAAGACTCAAGCTAGTTTCTCAAGTAATCCTGGAGAAATGTTGCTTGAGAAGAATGAGCCTGTCTCAGAATTACATTAACCCATACCATGTCTTGAGAACCCATCTGCATTGGCATTGCTGACCCCGCTATGGTGCTGAACTCTCATGTCATATGCCTGCAACCCTAGGCTCCACCTTAGTAACTTGTCATTTTGCTGGCTGGCTCGATGTAGTCATAGAGCCCCCTCAGATTCCTCCTGCCACCCACTGCAAATACTCAGCACCAAGGCACTCATATCATGGTAAGGCTTCATTATGTTAGCATGGTATATTTTATGCCCCTGCTTCCTGCCTAGCAGGTTTACCATGCAGTTAACATCACTCACTTCCTTACCACTTCAAAGGGTCCCTCCCAACCTGACTGCAGTTTATTGTGTCTGACAGGAATGTGCACCATAACCTGCTGTCCCATAGCATATTCTTGGACTTGAGAGTTCCTGTCATGCCAGACCTTTTTCTGCTGTTGGACTCCTGCCAGGTTCTGTTGGGCCAAGCCCCTGAGCTCCCTAAGCCTTGTTCTGAGGTTTAGGACATATGCCACAACCAAGGCATTGTGGGATTCATATCCACCCTCTCACTCATCATGAATCAAATCTAAAGACCCCCTCAATCTATGTCCATACACCAACTCAAAGAGTGAAAAACCTGTGGATTCCCCTTGGTATGCAAACAGAATATGAGGCATAAATTTGTCCTAATCTATCTTAAACTGGTTTGCAAATGCCTGTAGCATGGTCTTTAGTGTAGAGGTTAACCTCTCCACTAAGACCATTAGTCTGGAGTTGGTAGGGGGTGGTATTTAGGTGCTTCAACCCACAACACTCCCACAGACAAGCCATCAGCTCTGACATGAAATTGGCACCTCTGTCAGTCAGTGTTTCTCTCTCTGGAAACCTACTGAGCTGAAAATCTCTAACAAAGCATTTTCCACCTTCTCTGCCTTGATGGAGGACAGAATCACTGCTTCAGGGTATCTAGCATCATAATCTACTACCACCAGGATATACTTTTTCCCTGTGTAACTTGAGGTACTCAGAAGTCCCACAATATCCACAGATACACTCTGAAATGGCTCCTCAATCACAGTCAGAGGCATCAAAGGAGCCTTGACCTTGTTTTCTGCCTTGCCAATCCTTTGACACTGCTCACAGGTCCTGCAGTACCCTTTTACATCCTTTGCAATCTCAGGCCAATAAAAGTTCTGCATAATACATCTCTTGGTATGCTTTATGCCCATATGACCTGCAAAAGGAATGTCATGGGCTATAGCTAAAAGTGCTAGATGGCACACTATAGGCATTACCAACTGCTGTATTACCTCACCCTCTATCCCTCTCTCAGGGGTCCACATGCTACACAGTAACCTTTTGTTCCAGTATACACACTCCTCTTTTCCTTGAAAATCGGGTACCTCCCTAGCTGCCTCCCTCAAGCCTTTTAGTGTAGGGTTCGAGAGCTGAGCTTGTCTCAACTCTACCTTTGTGACTTTTCCCAGCTCCCTTTTCACAGGAATTCTGGTATCATCTGGCAGAGGTGCCTCACTGTCAGCCTGGGTCCTACCATTCATCTCTGCCCTTAAGGTCACTCTGTTGAAGGGAACATCTGTACCTTCCAGAAACTGTGGCTCACATTTAGCCTCACTCTTACATAGTAGCTCCCTCCCTGAAATATTCACCTCACCAGCCCTGGCTTCAGGTGTGGGGTCTGTCTGGGTGTCCCCCAGGCTACCAGCCCTGCATGCCTGTCTCCAAGCCTTACTGCATGTAACTGCATGCACACAAGGTACTGCATTATCAAAATCATTCACTATCAAGACATCTGCAGGGATATCCTCAAGCACACCTGCTTGCTTGCTTCCTTTTCCACGCTACTAGTCAAGGTGAACCCTGGCCAACGGCATTTGTACTGGGGTCCCTCCTAAAGCTCTGACTGGAGTGTTCTGCTCAAGCAAGTATTGCTATTCTTTAACCACTGCATGCTTCACAATGGTCATCTCAGAGGCTGTGTCTCTCCTAGCAGTGGCCTGTTTTCCATCCACTAATATAGGGTATAAACTCCTGTGATAGTCTGGTACGCCTGTTGTCTCTAGACAACTTACTACTGGCATACTGCTATTCCCACTTGCTGGCTCCCCCGGATTTTGTTCCACACCTTGCTTCCATAGACATCTGTATACTTAAAACATCTAAACCTTGATCCTGGCCATGTATCTGAACTATTGGCTTTCCTTGTTATTGGTGGAGTCTGTTGGTGTGGTTTAGGCTGCCCACCATGGGTTCCCTTATATCCATGTGCAGCACTGGGTATCCCCTTCTTGTGCAGTGATGCCTTGCTTGTTAAGCAGAGATGCCTTTTCTCCCCAGTTCATTTGCAGAGTTACACTCCTGTTCTGCCAACCAGATTCTCATGTCCTCAGGCAAAGTGCTAAGGGCTTGTTCCCTCAGCAAAAGGTCTGCCAGCCTTTCAAACGTGGTGACCTGACACCCACTCACCCACCTATAAAAATAACTGCTTAACTCAGCAATATAATCACATATACTTTCATCTGCCTTACATCTATGCTCACAAAACTTTTTTTCTGAAAGTTTCAGGTGTTATCTTAAAACATTCCAATAAGCATTGTTTAACTTAGTATCAGACAATTTAAAAACAGCAGTTACAGCTTTACCATTTAGTAAGGGGGTCAGGAACCATACCCAGAGCCCTTGAAAAACATTATACTGTTTACATACTCTTTCAAATATATTAATAAAACTATAACAATTATCACTCTCTGTTAACTGTTGAAAAAATGTACTGACCTTTATTGCTTTTGTGGTTTGGTTATTCCCTTCCCCATTATCTCCATGACCCTGATAAAGAACCAGTATCTCTGTCTCATGTTGGTGCTGCGTCTCATTTTTGTCATCCTCCAAAGGCTGTAGTCTGTCTACTGATTCTAATTCCATATGTTTTGCCTGCCATAGGCTTTCATTTTCTTCATCCTCCAAATGCTGCAGTCTCTCTGCTGATTCTAATTCCAAACATTTCCCCTCCAGGTCAAGTCTCTTTAACTTCAGATGGGTTTTTAAATACTCTGAGGAAAAGGTGAATTGTCCTCTTTCTAGGGGTTGCAAATCTCCATCGCCTGACTGGTTATTCTCCTGGTTGCTGGTCGGTGCTGTAGCTGTGACTAAAGCTGAAATTATTTAGCCAGGTTGACATGTGCCAGTCTTTTGGCTTCACACACTTTGGCCAACTGGTTCTTTGTCAGCCTGCCATAATCCTCTGCTGACATCTTTGCCTGCTTTCCCCTGATTAAACTAAACTAACAAAAAAAATAAATAAAACTGTTATGAAAATGAAACTGTGTTTATTTTGTGGCTGCTGAGAGTGCACACACCTTCAGTGACAACTGCCTACTGGCTACAGAAGTTCAAGTAATATCTCACCACTACCACCATTATGTGATGCCCTTCCTCTGTGCCAGTAATCAAGAAGCCTCAATCCTCACCACTGACACTGGTGAGGGACATTCATGTGGAACAAGAACAAAGATAGATACACACAGTAGTTCCAGATGCAGCTGTCTGCATAAAATACAATTTCCCTAAAAAGCACACAGGGAACACACTCCCATCCTGGGGCTGGGTTTTCCCCTCTCTCTCTCCAGTTCCCAAATAAGACTCTCCACTGACACAGCTATAAAGTTAAGTCCTTAGCCAGGTGTTCCAAGCCAAGTCCTCCATCACCCTCTCTGTGAAATAAGTGCTTTCAGCTTCTCTGTTCAAAGTAGCTGACACACCAATCTCTTTGGTCTTTGGTTTTCACACACACACACACACACACACACACACACACACACACACACACACACACACACACACACACACACACAGACACCTGGGAAAGGCTGGCACAGCTTTACTAGCTCTACCACTTTGCCCAGGCTATAAGGTAGCTACACTGCCATCAGAACACCCACAAAGCCAGTTGCTCTAAGGCTCATACCAGGGTGCCCAATTATACTGAGTGAAATTAATATTAATACCAAAGGTAATGTTGGACAAATACCAAGGAGCAGCCACAGTGTCACCCAATAAATATAAGTACTTTCAATCATTAAACTATTCTCTAAAAGACTAGCTACAATGAAATGTTTGAATATATTTAATAATAAATAATAAAATAACATGAAAGCACTAAATATCTATTTACAATAAACACCAGAGTTTCAGTCACAGGAAATATTAAAAATAGCATAGACGAAAAGGTTCACGCAGACACAGAAAAAACAAAAGTTAACCAATCTCACTATATTATCCTCACTGATCTAAATAATTACTGTTCCCTAGTTCACTTAATAAAACAAGGCAATATGAAGTGGATGAATAGTCCTTCTTTGTCAGGTTTTACAGACTACTGAGTGTTTCTATCACATCTCTCACTAATATCTAAAATACTTTCAGTGCTGGCTATAGAATGACATCACATCTCTCACCTGACTCTGGTTCCCACATTACCCCCTAACTAGAAGCTGAACCATAATTTTGCACATATTTGCCATAATACACATGCAGAGAGCTTTGCTAAAATGTGTTACAGCATCTGGGAGTTGAAAAACAATTTTAACACTTCCACTCCTCCTACAGAACTGCTAAGCCAGGCTTTTCCCAGACATTCCATCTCTGGCTACAGTCAGAACCATGAGATACAATCTTTATGGTCTAAACCAGGTAATTTAATTTCATATTACTTTTCAAAGTTAACTGGACTGAGATTAACCTCTTCTCTTCCAGTATCCTCTGTTACAATATATAAATTGCAGCAGTTACAATACAGTATGACATATAGGTGTATTTCTTTTCTGTCCAGCAGGATTCACTGTTGGTACATTTTTTAACACAAGCAGCTTTAGAAATATTTTTTTCAGCACAAGCATTCATAGAAATCAGCTTGATATACAAATGACATATAATTCTTTAGAAAACTCCAGCTGACTATGGTGACATATATTACACATCCACTTCCCTAATTCTCCTGGCATAGCTACCACAACCTGATATCATCACACTGTGCATCAGACAGATGCTACTCTGGTTAACAGGTAAGTGGGAGAAGAGCTCAGCTACCATCATATGCACAGGTGGAGAGTGCTACAGTGACATTGGATAGGAATGGATAGTGTGGGTCAAGAAATAATGTCATTGGTTTATTGTGGGTGTGGTGAGCTTGAAAACTGTGCAAGAAGGGAGAGGTGTATTTACTGTGGGATACTTATGCAGAGGTGTGTGAGGGTTGGTCAGATGTCATGGAGTTGGTCACAGCCTCTGTAGAAGTTGTTACACTGAGTGTGTTTGTCTATGACAGTTTAAGGGTGCTTTCACAAGGAATGTGAACTGACTGTGCATGACCCAATTCACAAGGAAATCCCCTGTGAGGAATTTAACACACACTATCTGCATCTGCCATAGAGGATGTTTCACTTCATAATAACATGACAAGGGTAGGGTCAGTAAATATATCTGCCGTTGTATGCTTCCACAGTGGGCAGCAGTATCTTCAACACTATTAGTAAGCATGAAGGGTATGGCATTAATGGATCTAGCTTGTCACCTGGCCATCCCATGGAGGGCACACCAGTGAAGATAGAAGAGGATTGGCCATGAGAATGCCAATGTCCATGGCGTGCAGGAGCACAGAAACATCTGGAGGATATATACTCCAAATAGTACCTGTCAAGAAATCTACCTATGTAGACAAAGCCCTGTCTGAGATCATTATGCAGCCAGCAAGTCCTTACAATTCCTTCTTTTATATAACACTCATAGAGATAAATGACAAAGATGTAGAACATGAGCCAAGGAACTGACATCCTCTGGAATGTTGTTCCAACATCCATCTCCATGCCTATGATAGCTTCTAGCACCCACTGCTGCTTGGGTGCAGGGGATAAGGATGTGCCCTGGTCTGGTGTGTCAGCCAGTTCCTGTTTTACACTACTCAACTGTGACTGAGGGGTAAGTTGCAATGGCAATGAATCTTTGCCTGTGGAAGGGGAAGGTAATATGTCCACCATGGTACTTACATGACAGTGGTACCGTGACTACAGACTGCACCAGTTCATGGCTGCCATCATCACCAGGCTCAGATTTTTCTCCTACATCAGGTATGCCAACATTCAAGGTAGGGGGCACACACACCAAAACACTTGTAAAAGTAGACAGAAACACCCTAGAGTATCAATGCTACTGACTGATCATTCTAGGTAGAAAATCTAGGTTACAGTTAGGGTGTCCCACACAGCGCTGTCCTAGGGTTATACTTATTTAGGTTGTATCTTTCAGATCTTTTTCATCTGGCATATCTACAGTCTGTATACAGATAATCTGAAAATGGGAAGCTGATTTTGCCTGTTATACGTAGGGCATGACTGCAAAAGAACTTGACTAAACTGACCATTTGGGCACAGGAGAATAATATGCTGACAAATACATCCAAAACTAAGCATGTGACATTTGGGAGACACAGACTGAGGAGTAAGTATTTATTACAACAAACAGTGTTTGAAACTGTAGATTCATTTAAGGACCTAGGTATATGGGTAAATCTAGCTTTGAGTTTTTCTAATCATCTCAACAAATTGGTTAATGATTACTGTAAAACTATAGGCTGTATAAAAAATATCTAAAAAGTTGAGAAAACAGAAATGAAGAAATGATTGTATTACACCTAAACTAGATTATGGAGTAACAATATAGAGACCTTATAATAAAACATATATGAGTAAACTGGAAAAAGTATATCAGAACTATACCAAGGGAATCAATAGATGTGAAATATCAAGCCATTTTGAAATATTAAAATATCTGAACTTTCACAGTGTCTTGTACAAATACTTAAGATGAGACCTTTTTTAGTAATATAGGGCATTTGCAGACAACTACCTCTGGGATAGTTTGGGATTATCATAGAGTAGTAGAGAATCATCAGACAACCTATGTAAATGATTACATAGGAATGAGAGTTTTAGTAACTGGTTCTTTAAGAGAGTAGCTAAACAATGGAATAGACCATCAAGTTATATTAAAACAAGCACAAGTGTAGAGAATTTTAAAAACAAGTTGGAAACTTATCATGGGAATGACTGTTTTGATATATTGGCATGCTAGAATAGTATTATTGCCTGTGCCTGAAATATTGGTATGTATATGTGTCATAGTATCCAGCATGTTTTGTCAGTTGCAACATCACTCATCTGGAAACATTCCCTATTCATATATTTCATTATTAGTCAAGCAGACATCCCCATCTTTCCTTTGTACTTTCACTTTAATGGAATTCAGTAACTGCTTATCATCTACTGAAAATGGATTTCCATAGAGTATATACAGGTTATAATAATGGGCTGTTCAAGGGTATTTTTCTACTCCAGTCCTGTACTAACTTTTTTTTTTTTTTTTATGAGCACCACGTATTTTTTGTCTTTATTGTATTAGCATATTAGATGCTGTCTCAGGATTATTTTTTATGTTTTTCACAAACCACCTTTGTCAGGTCAACACTATATTTGAATCAAAAGTAACACATCTTACATAATTCTTATACATCCAATAACAAATGCAATTAACATATTTGTGCTATGATACTTTTGGGTTATCATAGTTATATTAATCATAGTCTTTTTGTCCTTCCTTAGGCTTCAGAATGTGTATAGCACAGCAGGACACCAAACTTTTGGTTGATGTCCTTTAGTGACTTGTAGAGGTGTTATCTATCTGTTTACAGCTAACTTAATGGTGTAAAGCTCACTACATTTTTTTAAAATATTTTTAACATTTTCGACATATACTTTTATTCCAATCCATAACGCCAAAAATCAAGCAAATCCTGATAAATCTGTCTCATGGCTTTTAACCCATTATCTATCAGTATACATAACATGGGCAAAAGCTATAACTATATCCCTCTGCTCTTTTTTCTTGCCTTATAATCATCTTAACAGTATACACACATGTCATAGTAAAATACTTTAAGTATATGAGATTTGACACAATATAACCTTTAAGATTACTTACAATGCTAGCATGCATTTATCTCAGTAGAGCTAAATAAATGACACACAACCAAAAAAAAGCAAATAAAGAAATTACATGGTGCATTTTAATTAGCTAGACCTTTATAAATTCATAGTCCAAATAATCAGCAAATTTCTACCAGAACCACATTATTGTTGATACAGCATTTTAACAATAGTACATGCAGTCTTAAAAAACTATCACCATGCATACATACCCTATACAGCAAATAGTTTAATTATATGAGAGATAGCACCATTCTAAATCTCTGCTTATTTGCAATACTCAGTCATACCCCTTATCTATAAATGATAAAAAGAATTTTAAACATAATATAAATCCTGCTATAATGTGTAACTCCATTGTTGTAATTTACAGCAATTATCCCAAAAAGTTCTAGTTTCTCTAACTATGAACAGCATGCAATTGTTGCTGTAAATTATAAGATATACATCTTTTCTGATAAAAAAAATCTGAACGTTTAAATGCTTCAAGATCATCCACATATTGCTAAGTATCATTTCCTGTCTTTTTGCTTTGGTAAATCAAGACATTTATAACAAATCCATGATTCAGGCTGAGACTAAAATTGATTAGAACTGATCAGTGCTCAACTCTGGTAAATAAATTCAAATAAACAATGGTTCCTATCGGCCATACTACAAACTTCAGTCAGCAAAACGGCCTGCCACTGCCTAAGAAATTTGCACTATGACAATTTCATGCTGAACTCAAACCTTCTTCTGCCCTATTGTTCCTTCATCCAATCTAAAACTAAAATCAACAAGGGATGACAAGGCCCACCTCCAAAATAATACTCAACCTTTCCAACTAAAGAATCTGTGTGCCCACCAAACCTGAGCACCCTTAAAGGTAGCCCCACCCCAGAGAAAAATATCCAGTCCTCACATATTATCTCATACATAGCTGTGTAACAATACATTCTTTCAACCAAATTGCAATAACCTTAGCCCATTGAATGCTACCTTTTATCTTCAGAACTGAGCTAAGAAACCTCAGTAGGAGAATCTATATTTATCCCAAGCATTATATTTTGCCTGATCATTATTTTTTTAATTCTGAGTGAATTAGTCTTGTATGGAACACTGATAGCATACACTTAACAACATCTGATTGCAAAATTGGGACACCACCATGCATCAGATCACAAAACTTTGTTTAATGCATTGTCATACATTATCTTGTAAAATAATCTTTTGGATAACAAATATCTTCGCATTCATGCTTGCAGATCAGCCCACATCCAGGTGAATCTTATTGTATAACACATTCTGTTTAATCTTTAATAGTGAAATATGGTATCTATAAAACTAGTTAGCAACTTTACCTGTTGTATCATCCATCTAACAACAGCAGACTTTAGACTTTATTTAAAATCCTATTTTGTCCTTTGTTAACCTTATTTCAAGTCAACACTTGTAGGCCAGCAATGTATGTACTAAATTGATAGGCTATGGTCAGCATGTTCACTATAACCCCCATAAAATTTCCCAACAGTGACTCCTTACCTTTATACCAGTGATCCCCAATATCATGGTTCATATCGGGTATAACTCTACAGGTGTGATTTTGTAAGATATTGCAACAGAAGCGTAACAGCTATATAACACGGTGCAATAGTTTATCTGTCAGTAGGAAAAAACTACAATAAAATAAAATCAGCTGTT
>NC_056731.1:1410080400-1410122900 GCF_019279795.1 Protopterus annectens | reverse complement strand
CCCAGCACACTACTATAAACTATGCAAACACTTTTCACTCTGGTTTTTCCCACAAACTCTACACCACTGGTGTACACAGATGGATAAATTTTACCTGACAAGACTAATAAAATGATAGTGGCTGCTGTCACTTTCATAAATCAATATGTGGAAGAGGCTGAGGGTGGTGATGATGAGAATGCTGATGCTCAACCCAAAGTGAGGAGAAGGAGAAGAGTGTACAGACCCAGGGTAACCTACCAGGGGCTACATGAGCTGGAGATAGTGGAGTGCTATAGGGTGGACAGGGACATCCTACAGCAAATTGTTGGGCTGTGCTGGCCACACCTCACACACAGAACCAGTGGAGGAAAACTCATCCTAGTGGATACCAAGGTATGTGCAGGCTTAAGAATACTAGCCACTGGTACCTTCCAAAGGCCAGTTGGGGATATCATGGGGATCTCACAGGCATCAGCATCCAGGGTACTCTACCAGTTCCTGGATGCCATGTCAGCACATGCTGGTGAGCACATATATTTCCTCAACACCCGTGAGGCATTGACCAGCAAAATGTGTCTCTTCCACCTAATAGCAGAATACCCTGAGGTAGTGGGTGCTATAGACTGCACACATCAAAGCACCACCTGGTGAGCGGGGTAGAGTCTACATAAACTGCAAGGGCTTCCCCTCCATCACCTGCCAGTTCATGCGTGATGCCCAGGGCATTATCATGAATGTGTGTGCTGGCAGCCCAGGAAGCCATCACGACAACCACATCTGGCATATGACCCAGCTGTACCAGAGAATTGCCAGTGGGGACATCCCATATGGCCACCTAGTGGGGGGTGCTGGTTACACATTGGAGCTGTGGCTGATGACACCCATCAGAAATGCACGCACACCCGAACAACAACTCCATAATGAGGCACATGCACAAACCAGAATCATAATAGAGCATGTGTTTGGGATGCTCAAGTCACGGTTTCAGTGCCTGGACATATCTGTTGCAGCCTTTCAGTACTCTCCAGCTACATCTACACAAGTTTTCATTGTATGTGCCATGCTACACAAAATGATCCTATGGAAACAGCTGCAGCAGGAACAGCATGGGCCAGGCACAGCCACCCACCATTTCCAAGGCCAGGACAGGCACAGAGTGACTCGGAGGAGGAACAACCTGAACCTGCTCGTATAGGCAGAAGGAGGCATACCCAGTATGCCCAGTCTTTGGCAAAGAGGCAAAGCATAGCACAAACACTGACATGGTAGGAACCCAGGGAATGACACCCCTCTCTGACTTGCACATACAGTAGAAGGGATGCCAAACATGGCACTACCTGTGCTTTACCACATATAGGGAGTGTAATAATGTGCATCCTACAAATTCAGCTCTCCAGCACCATCCTCAATACTGGCATAGCCACAAGGTAAATCACTGTTCCTATCAATTGCTGAATGGAGTAGTATGTTCTGCTAGTTGTATCCATGGTATGGATGTGAGCATGCAAGGGAATCTGGTGGCTGAATGGGAGGGCAGCAGATAGTGGACACCTATATGGGCAGCATGAAATCCATAACAAATACTGCTGTCAACAAAGTAGCCAGTACTAGACAAGGTGACAAATCCCACTACAATACATGTGGTGGCCCAAATGTGTGTCCATAGGGCACACACATGCATATCAGTGAGGCTCACATACCCAACAACAGCATCAGCCGGCAGGACAGGTGTAGATGACCATAAAGAAAGGCTGTGCTAAGGCCTCCAATTAATGGCAATGGAGAACAGCCTCCTCCAGATGTACACAGACAGACTACAACAGGTCAGACAGTTGCATGTTAGTTCTGAAGGGTAAGAAGTCTGAAACTGAAATGTAGGTCAATAAAACCTAAGATCTGTACTCTACTGATATGCCACTAGTCTGCATGATAGGTCAGAATACAAATTGAAATGGAAGCCAACAGAGCACCTGAAATACCAGTACAGTCATAGGAAATGTTTACAGTTGTCAGGTGTGCCCCTCCCACCCAACAATCCTATGTAGAAATGCAGTAACATGTACGTGTGGGTTTAATAACAGTAGAGCACAGATTACCTGAGCTGGCCTGATTTACAGGATAGATTGTTGCATGTGTACAATATGCAGGTGTCCATGTGTTAGGTTGATGTGTGTTGTATATTGTGTGGAAGTGGTCAGCATGTAGGCATAGAGGGTTATGTCTCAGTGGCCTATGGCCAGTGCTGTTGATGACAGGGCCATGTTCTGACAACTGCAGTGTCAACCACAATCCCAGCAAGACCTAATTCAGCAGTCATCCATACCCGCTGTTCAGATGTCAATATCTGTCACCATCTGAAAGATGAACATACCATGAATGTGGGCACAGACATACACACAGTACACAGGTGGAAGTTCTCTAGACAGAGTACATAAAATTTAATTGTCAGCTGCACACACCTTTGGAATTGTACATACAGGTTAGCAGCACATTAGTTGTCTGTGCAGTATGGAATACTGATATAGTCTGGCCAATCATTGGCAGACCACAAAAGGCACAGTTATGAAATAATGAGAGACTGCCTATGTACTCGCACAAGGCAGCATAAGGGGAATGTCCCATATATATCTGTGAGTCAGCTGCAAGAAGCTTCTATATCACACATGCACTCAGCTCACCCCACCATCAGCCACAGGTTTGTCACAGGTCATATCCCTGCTGTTGGGAATGAGTACAGTATGACCCCCACTTCTGTATGGGAATGCCCACAGAATGCAGCATGCTGAAGAGGTGTCCCATGCAGGTGTGTCCCTAGCTGTAAGCAGCACCCTGCCAGCATCCAGATCAATGGATTAATATGGACAGGATCTTTTGTCATTAACACCTCGCACACTTACCCTGTCACCTCAGGGGAATCCAGTGGCTCACAGCATGGGACTGTAGGAGGGACAGAATGCACTGGCCTGCTACAGATGGTCTGTATCACTACCAAATGTCCTACAATCCTCTGTCAAAGGCCTGTGCCTCACCCGTACTGCCAATGTATGTTATCTCATGGGGTCCCAACTAACAACATAACACGGACCACAGAACACAAATGCAAGGCCATGTCGACAAATCCCAGTAGCATGCCCACCATGTCCTACTGCATGATCTATGGACCAACCCCTAAATACAGCTGGGATGAAGGGACAACCATAGGGATACTTCTCAGATATTGCTCACATAATGTTAGAAAGAAGATAGAATAACAAAGTGGGGGTGTAGAAGCATGGACACCATGGAGTGTGTGAAGGCTGAAACTCTGATGTGTGCCCATACTACCCCTGTCTGCAAACAAAGTAATGGGTAGCTACAAACCTGTTCATAAACCACAATGTGAAGAAGAACTGACCAGATATATGAGCCCTGCCTCTGGGTAACCTGGGTGAATCTGTACAGCTGAGAGGTCTGGCCACTGCAGGATATGGCTATTATTTTATGATGATAGATGTACAAGCAGGGGATGCTCAGCCACCACAGCACCAAGGTGCTGGACCATATACACAGACCCATCAGCAAGTGTCTGCAGCTACCCCTGCAGAATGACATGAGTGTGCAAGAATATGTAGGCAGCAGACCACAATACTGGACACAGCTTAATTCATCTTGTATTTCCCAGGAAATAACTGTGAGCAAATAAGTATATCTGTCAGCAGCTGATGACATAATATATCACAGTGTAAAACAGTACATATGTCTGAATATCTCTCCTAATGCCAACCATATAACACAAGCATCACAGACACAATAGTTATGGTATCCCACTATCTGTCACCCATTGTGACTCCATATTGTCAACCTATCTAGAGATATCCTGCAGAAACAGGTTGTTAGCTATAGGTGTAGAACACAAAACCCTTCACTGGAGTACAACCTACCTGGAATGGATTCACACACTCAATACAGAAGGTCATGCTGGACATGCTCCTACACTTAGAAAAATAAAGCTCATGTCTGACAACAAAGTACAGAAGGTCATACTGGGCATGCTCCTACATTTAGAGAAATGAAGCACATATCTGACAACAACAGTGGACTACACATATCTGTCAGTCACAGATGTCTGTGCACACACACACACCACATTGCACACCATTCATGCTTTGCACACACATTGGATAGGAATACTCACACATATCCAAAGCCAACACACTATAATAGGTCAAATATACACACACACACACACACACACACACACACACACACACACACACACACACACATATGTGGGGAAGAAAGAGGCAGACAGTGACAAAGATATTTCCATCATGAGGCCTGTTCCACCCACCACACATCCAATTGCCCAATATCACATGATGTGCCAATGTCAAATACTGTAGACATTTGCTTTTGGTAGCCCTCAGCCCTAGAGTTTCTGTGGTGCTTGTGATAACTGTGTAACATGATAGTACAAATCAGTATTCATCTAACATTTATATAACCAGTCCTGTCAAATGTAAAGTTCTGTGTGTCAGAGTGTTGTGTGTGTGTGTTTCCAGAGGAATGGTTTATGGCCTATTCACACACACACTGCACTTCCCATTGCCCATGTTAGCACTCATGCTGATGTCAGTCACATTGAAATAACCCTCTGGCCAAGCCTCAGCCCCATAAGCTCTGTGCCCCTTGTGATAACTGCATAATGCTATAGTGTAACATGCTAGATAGGTAGGGATTCTAATCCCAGACATGGCAACTGTGAAACGCTGTGTGTGTGTGTGTGTGTGTGTGTGTGTGTGTGTGTGTGTGTGTGTGTGTGTGTGTGTATGTGTGCGTGCGCATGTGTGTGTGGAGATTAATAATTTTGAGGCCATTCACAGACACTACACCTCCCATTGCCCTACTTTAGCAAGCCTGCTGATGTCAGTCACCTTGAAATACCCCTTTAGATAAGGGCCAGCCCTATAAGCTCTGTGGCATGTGTGATAACTGTGTAATGCTATAGTATAACATACTAGTTAAGTAGGAATTCTAATCCCAAACATGGCAACTTTAAAACTGTGTGTGTGTGTGTGTGTGTGTGTGTGTGTGTGTGTGTGTGTGTGTGTGTGTGTGTGTGTGTGTGTCTATGTGTGTGTGTAGAGATTAATGATTTTGAGGTCATTCACAGTCACTACACCTCCCATTCCCTACTTTAGCAAGCCTGCTGATGTCAGTCAGCTTGAAATACCCCTTTGGACAAGGGCCAGCCCTGTAATCCCTGTGGTGCATGCAATAACTGCATAATGCTGTAGTATAACATCCTAGTTAGTTAAGAGTTTTAATCCCAGACATGGAAACTGTGTGTGTTTGTGTGAGAGAGTGTGTGTGTCTTTGATAATACTTGATATTATGGACATTCACACTTACTACTCTCCCCTTACCCCTACTTTAGCACTGCTGCTGATGTTAGTTACCTTCAAAGATACCTGTGGAGAGCTCTCCAACATGTAAGCTCCATGGCATGCACCATAAATGCAGAACAATGTAGTAGCAGTAACTACACAGGTATGGGTTTGAATCTCATGTATGGCAAGTGTTTGTGTGTGTACATATGTATGTGTGTACCTCAAAGAATGTGGCCTTATTTACACCCAGTACACATGTCAGAGCCTGACTTTAGCAGTCCTGCAGATATCATCCACCTGAGAAGTACCTGTTGCCAACCCTAAACCATGTCAAGTTAGTGGTGCATGTGGTAAATGCATAACATAATGGTCCATAAAGATTATTAGATAGAGGTTTGAACCTCACCCTTGGCAAATGTAAATGTGTGTTTAGGGTTGGGATATCTCACCCAATGCCAGTATTTACAAGGGCTGGTACTGCTCCTCACCTTAGAAGTACCTTGTGACAACATCTGTTCTATAAGCTCTATGGTGCATGCAGTAAATGCGGTGCACTATAATAGCAATACATAGGTAGGGGATTGAATCTCAGTACTGGCAATTGTGTGTCTGTCATCAGTATCCTGTGTGGTGGTTGCTGTGATTGTGTAATAATAGGATGCATTGTGGGATGGGTTTTGCTAAATTATTATGTTGAGGACCTATTTATATATATATATATATATATATATATATATATATATATATATGAATATATATATATATATATATATTTATAGGGGTTGGGAGGTTGGCCTAATGGTTAAGGTGTTTGCCTTACAAACACACATTGCAGAGTTTGAGTCTCACAAGGGATAATTGGCTAGGCTTAAAATGGCTCAACGGCAGTTACCCTAGTACTAATCTATGAACCTATACACACACACACACACACATATATATATATATATATATATATATATATATATATATATATATATATATATGTGTGTGTGTGTGTGTGTGTGTGTGTGTGTGTGTGTGTGTGTGTGTAAACATGAGTATTGTATATACCTTCCCAGATATATCCCACCATATTTATCTTATATGTATATATTTAAATATAACAACATACTGATTCAACACTATTTTTGCTAACTAGTACTAAACAATTGTAGAAGTCAAAGCAGTTGTTCACTACTATTCAGTATGTGTACTGACAGATATATTTGAAAAAGCAACAAACATCTTCACAGCTGTGATGACTTAGTGGTAAAGGGTCCTGGGTTCACGACCTGCAAGGGCTGTTTATTTTGTTACTAGGCAGAACAAGGACTGTTAGATACAGAGTGGTTAAGGCAGGTTTGAGCAGCTTTAAGTGGGTTTGCGCAGGTTTGCGTGACGGTAAGTGCTGCTAACGTGCGGTTAAACGAATAAGCGATTACACTGTGTAGGCTTTGTTTACCACTGTGCAAATCTGCTTAGCAGTTATATTTAAGCAATGCTTATTCCTGGTTAGCATTGCTTAGCCTTTGTAACCAGTGATCGTATTCCAAACTGATAAAGTAGCAGGGTAATTACATCTTTAATAAGTGTTTTTAATTCCATGTACATAACATACTTCTATATGCTTTCATTACAGTAGCAAGGGGTGTGAGTATACAGCATGGGACACCTGAGTATATATGGCTAGTACAACAATCTTTTCTCTTTGTGTGTGTGTTCATACATGGGTAGTATCTCAGTTTATATGCAGTCACACTTGCATGTATTGTATCATTATTTTACTACTGTTAACAGTGCTTTCCAAGTAAGAGTAGATTGCAGATTGTAGTACTGGAGACATACACCCTGCATGCAAAGCTGGACTCTGAGTACTGACTATCGTATTCTTGGTGTGTGAGCTGTGCGTTGTTAAGTATTTGCTACTGGATATTGATTTGATATGTGGATATTATCTGTAGACTACTATGTGTATAGGACATGTCATTGAGGGCTGCTGCCATGTAGTAATGGCATACCTATCAGTGTCAGAGGTCTATCTGTCAAAACATTCATGCTAATGTGTAACCTGTTGGCTAGCTGGTTTCTGTCTGTCCTTTGATGTCATTTATCCATCTTGGCTGCTTACAGGCAATCTATGCTAGACTGACACTGACATGTCTGCCCAGCTGTGTTATGAATGCCACAGCTAGGAAACCCCACCCTATATTCACCACATGCCATGGATACCTTAACTAGACTGCCACATTCAACAGAACATGCTTGGGTACAGGTCTCCAAACCAGACACTGGCTATGTTATGTAATATATGTTACATACATGTCAATTGGATCACCTTACTGGCCCTCTGCAAGAGACAACCAGATGATTGGATGTTGCATTTAACTGTCACCCTGGGGATCACTCAAGTGGCATCAGTTGATAGATGGCCTGCTGACAAATGACAGGTGGCTTGATACCACTGTACCCACATCCCATACTCTTCTCAGCTCTCCATAGACATTAGCCTAGTACACACCCAGGAACACCTGCACTTATGGACCCCAGTACTGACAAATGTGTCAGTGTGCATTACTGAGAATAACAGTATCTGTGTGTTTATAAACTTGTAGTTGGTAATTCCTTGAGGACCTTCTCACCCACTACACCCCTCATTGCCATAGTTAGAAATGGCTGCTGCTGTAATGGACATTAAATGTACCTTGTTATACTCTTCATCCTATGGGCTACTTGGAGCTTGCAGTACCAGCACAACACTGTTGTACAAATGAGTTGATAGGCATGGGTTACCCTCTGAGTCCTGGCAAGTGTGTGTATGTGTGCAAGTTTGTATATTTGTAGGATACAGCATTCTGAGGCCACACTCTCCAAATACAATACACCTTGCCATACATTGTAATGGATAGTGATGTTGCTAACATTAGGAGATCCACTACAAACCCTTAGCCTACTATCCCTGTGGCATATACAATAAATGCATATCCCTGTAGTAGCACTGATTAGATAGACAAGAGGTTGTATTGCAGTCCTGGTCAATGTGTCATTATGGGTATGTCAGAGCATTATCATGGGTTTCAGTGAGTAAAATATCCAGTGTGGGGTGTGGGTGCTGGGTATACTGTCTTTACACCATGGTACCCCCAGTACATGTCCCAAGGTCCACTGTATGAGGACCACTATCACCATCAACCATACAGGTAACTGATGAAACTATCCAGTCCAATGATGTATGTGCTGTGTCCAAATTATCTGTAACAGAATTGACTCACTGACAAGTTAGTTAGCACTTGTAAACCCAGGTTTCTCAGATGTGTCTATGACTGTTATGTGTTTGTCAATGTGTATATGACAGTATGTCATACTATGTATTGTTCATTAACACCCAGTACATCCCCATTACCATACTGTACAATTTTATTTATTTTATTTTATTTTACATTTGTTGACCTGGTTAGTCCAACTGGATATATGTCCATTTTCAGTAGAGGCCCGGGGAGAAAAGCTCCAAAAACAAAAAAAACACGCTATCATTTATCCTATGTGACATTTTCAAATACAGCTAAATTTACAGATAATGATACAATGACCCCCCCCCCATTAATATTCAAAAATGTGCATGCTGATTGGTCAGCATGCACGTTGTAAATCAGAGTTATAGTAATGGAAAAAGGTCCGGTCGCTCGGACTTTTCCATTACTATAACTCTTTTTTTTACAGCAACGGAGAATGCAAGATCTCTGTTGCTTCACACTGTCTCACTATGTTAAATGAGTTTAACATAGCGAGACAGCTTTAAAAAAAGCAACGGAGATTGTCCGTTGCTTTTTCAGTTTGTAAAAAGCAACGGAGATCTTGCTTTCTCCGTTGCTTTTTTCAAAACTGTCTCGCTGTGTTAAATGGGTTTAACATAGCGAGACAGCTTTAAAAAAAGCAATGGAGATCTCCGTTGCTTTTTTTAAAGCTGTCTTGCTATGTTAAACCCATTTCATCTAGCGAAAAGGTTTGTAAAAAGCAATGGAGATCTTGCTTTCTCCTTTGCTTTTGCCCACAGCTCTGATATACTGCGTAGGCATACGCATGCGCAGTACATCAGATCTGCCACAGAATACCAGACAGCTATGGAAGGGCAGTAAGGAGGCATTATACAATGCTATTATTTAAGAAAAGCAATTATTTTTTTTCTTAAATAATGTCATTGTATAATAGCAATAACCCACTACTGGGTGTGGGTAATGCTGGATTTACCCATGGTTGGCTTTGTTTGGCCACTCGGGCTTTGGCCTCGTGACCAAACCGCACCAACCGTGGATAAATCCAGCATTATCCACATCCAGGCATGGGTTATTGCTATATTATGCCATTCATTACATTTTGTTGCATTTCTGTAAACAGAATCATGGTACATAACAGAATCATGGTACATATGAGCTATGGTTAGTCATTCAAATATTTAGCTAATAACATTTTAAGTATAAGAGAATACTTTCTTTTTTAGTTAACAGAACATGTAGCTAGCTTATACACTCTGTTAGTAGTTAACAGAAAAGTAACTAGTTTATACAGGTATTGTGATTAATACACTGAGAACATTAAGGTAGTTAGTCAGGGTTAGAACAAGGGCTTAGCCACTGTGATTCAAGGTATGGTTTCAATTTGCTTTTAAATAGTGTTGTTGAGGTAAGGGTGGTTAGGTCTTTTGGGAGGGAGTTCCAGGTTTTGCCCACAGTATTAGCAAGCAAGGAGTCACCAGCCAAGTTGTTAGCTTTACCTATTTGTACAAGTAGTTTATTTGATGAGCATAGGATCTTGAGGTTGTTATAGGGGGTGATTAGGTTAGTAAGAATGGTGTGTTAGTAAGTTGGTTACAAGGCCTGGTAATGTTCTTCACTTAACAAGAAACTTGGGGCAGACCTCATCCTAAAAGCTGTGTGGTGGGTGCAGTTAAGGCCAAACAATAAGTACCTAGGTAGGGGTTCTACTCTCAGTTTTGCCAAGTAAGTGTGTGTATGTGAAGGGATCTACTTCAGTTGCAGAAAATACATGTCCCAGGAGGTCATCTGTCCAAGAATTGACTGACAAGTGCTAACATTTCAAAGGAATCATTTTGTGGAAATTCATTCCATCAAAACTAGTAGTAGATGTGTAAATGCCCTCTTCCCTACTGTACAGCTGTACAGCGATACTGGAGTTGGCATATATAGTTAGGTGTGGATATTGGGGACACAGCCAGCCTCATTGGGGTTATCGTTATGTTTATCCCACCGCTTAGTCTACTGTAATACTGTATAGTTTATGTTAACAGGTTAAGTAGTTGTCAATCACACTATGTGTGGTTCTATGCCACCCCACACCCTCCAAAGTGGAGGGCTGTGTAACCCACACCAGCACACCTGTGTTTACCAACTCCAGAATTGCACTACATTGGGGAAGAGGACATATACCCTGCCAGTATCATCATCAATGACATTAAACTAGCAGACTGATTATTTACTGATGTGATGTTATGCCTATTTTGTCTTGGTGGAATTACACAGGCTAAAATGAGTTTACTGCAAAATTAAGTACATCCATGTGTACAGTATTCTCTGTGTACTGCATCAACACCAAAGCCTGTGTGTGTGTGTGTGTGTGTGTGTGTGTGTGTGTGTGTGTGTGTGTGTGTGTGTGTGTGTGTGTGTGTGTGTGTTATTCACAAACATTTGGTGTGTGCCACCCAGTGCACTTACCATTGTCCACTGTAGAAGGGCTGCTGACAGCAGCTACCATGCACTCACCTATATACACCCCTCAGATCTATCAGCCATGTGGCACATGCAGTAACTGTCATACAGACCTGTTACTTGTGTTCAGCTGTATCCAGGATATGACACAGTCAGTGTGTCACCACAGTGCCATATCCCTTGTAGGAAACAACAGCAGACCAACATCCTGCTGACACATAGACACCTACAACACAAACTGAGACCACAATCAGTCAGTGTTAATAACAGTTATAATGCATCATGGCTGGACAGTTACACATCTTGACATGTAAGCATTAAACTTTCCAGATGAAAACATGTTACACAGCATTACATTTCTACACCTTAGTACATTCACCCTGTGCATCATAACCATATTAGCATGTCCCTGCATTGATAGTATGGATGACAGAGATGTGGCACAGGTATTATCATATGCACAGGGTGTGTTGTGGGTTTTCCAGAGACCTAGGCTGAGCCATTTGGTTGACATCATGTGTGTGTGTTAGGGGGTTTTGTTATCAATTGGGCTGTGCAGATGTGGTGTGTGTAAGTCTGGAGGTACCCTAGCTGTGTTGGTGATGTGTGTGTGTGTGTGTGTGTGTGTGTGTGTGTGTGTGTGTGTGTGTGTGTGTGTGTGTGTGTGTGTGTGTGTGTGTATCTATGCCCACAGTTCTGCCATGTGGCTGCCCTATACCGGGGTTTGTTGGAAAGCTGCAGACCGTACATGGAAAGGTGTGCAGTTCACCATGTCTGACCATGGACATGAGAAATGTGCCTACCAGGGGTTCCACGGGCACTACCAGGTACAAGCCCAGATATGATACTCTCCCCTGATGATGATAATTGTCTGCTGAATCTGGGTCCCTATTGGGACTGGCCAGGACCACGTCCATGTGGCCTCCTGTGTTGTGGTGTGCACAGCACCCCCCCTGCAATTCTGGTGCTAGTACTGCCACTACGGGAGCAGCTGTGACTTGTTGTATGTCCATGTAGACCTCCACCTGTTGGTGTTACTGTCCTATGTCCATGTGGCTGTTGCCCTACTCCCACAATATGCTCTAACACAGACATTGCACAGTCGAGGATTCCCACCATCTCACCCAACTGTCTATCCAGGACCTCTGCAAAATAACAGTGGGCACCTGCAAGATCACAGATGTTGTCAAGTACAGCAGAATAAGTAGCCTTCTGGAGTCTTAGACTCTGTCTGGTATAATGTTCCATATGTGCCTCTGCCTCCATGATTGCCCAAAACATGCATCTGGTGATACCTGCTGTGGCACTTCTGCCATAGGCATGATGGCTAGCAGCCCTCTTATGAGCACCCCCTGTACATCTGCCTGTGTGGTACCTCATCGGTCATCCAGCTATGGCTGCTGTGTACTGACACAATTGCCATAGTGACCACACTGTCCTGTCCCAAGCCATCACCTGCCAACTGTCCATCATCTATGACCACTGGTGATGGGGTATGTATAGGCATTGTGACTATGTGCGGGGATGGGGTGGATAAAAGTGGGATGTCAACCGATGGCACAGCTTCAGCCCATGACAATCCCACCTGTGCCTCACCATAATTATCATCACTGTCAGAGTCTGTATGGACACTAACATCAGTTTGCCTGCAGGAGGGACCCTGACCCACCTCGCCACCTGTGAGGGGAAAAACAAAAAACATAGTTTAAGACCTGTACGTCATTGCTTACCTCTATGTACACTCACAAACACACACACACACACACACACACACACACACACACACACACACACACACACACACACACAAACTTACAGGTGAGGTGGCACAAAAATATTACACAGACCTCTCATTACCCAACAGTCAAAGTGCATGACATATGGCACTCAACAACATGCACTGCAGCTATACTCAATCCTTGTTACCAACATTACACATCTCTGTGATACATGAGTTGTGTTAGTAGGTGATGCCCCTTCCCCTGGAACACACTGCACCCATGTACTCAGTATTGCTGTGCACCTGATCAGCACTCTGGTATGTACTGTGCTCCATACCTCACAAGTGTACACACCATTGATGAATGTGTATATGTTTGGCAGCTAAGTTTGCTCTGTTGCTCACAGCCCCTATGTGTTTGTTTGACACATACCTGGGATGATATGAGGACAGATGTCAATAGTGAATGCCTGACCTCTGATTTGCAGATCTCATCATCAGCAGTGCATGTATGAGCAATAAAATCCAATTTCACTGACAACCTTCAAAGCTTACTGTGTCTATAAGGAGTGTACACACCCTTATTGACATGCCAGCCTCTTCCCTGATATGCAATGTGGCTGCAGTACTGCATATGTTAACATTACACACACCTGATATATGACATATGACCTGTGCAATCAAATGCAGTATCAAACAAATGTGTTTGTTGGGCAGATGCTGATTGAGATGCATACAATATGTGGGTTGCATAAATGTGCACACCCTTAACATGATGGTTTGTTGCAGCACCTGTTAAGTGAGCTACAGCAGTCACTATTCCTGGAAGGGGTATACTAGCATGGCCCATCTTCACTTGCCATTATTTGGTCAATCCGCCCTACAAATGTCCCCCAACTCTGCCGGATTGCAAGGTCAGCTCATGTACACAGCCACTGGAGAACACACAGTGCCTTCACTATTACTGTGGAGTCAGGGTTATGTCTGGCACAATTCATGACCTTGATTGTGTTCAGATACAGCCATTCTTAGTGAGCTTTGGATGTATGCTTCAGTTCACTGTTGTGTTTCAGGATGACACCCCCCCCCCATCCTCAGCCTTATTGGAGATGCTTGACAACTATGGGCCACACATGAGTGTCATTTTGCAACACCATGTATATCGGTCTAGTTCCTGCTAATGAACAGCAAACCTAAAGGTGTACACTGGCACCAGAAAGGTACAGATGGGGATGGTGGGCCTGAGGTGGAGTGAGGTGTTGCTTGTGCACCACGTCTCTTTATTAGTACTGTCTGTAGGTTTCAGCTTTGGTCTTGATACACCATTACACATTGCAACACATGCCTTTGGGAGACTTGATGTTATGCATATGCTACCTGTAGAGAGCCCTGGATGATGTTTCCTGTGGAAAAACTCTTCCATCTGATTATCCTAACCCATAGGCCACACTTATGCAGAGTCCAGGTGATTGTCGACACAGGTACTGCACAGATAGTACTTGCTAGACATTCCTGCAAGTCCTGCAATGTTGCTGCATGTTTCTGGGCAGCCTCCATGACCAGTTTGCAACATGTGTTGTCATCTGTCTTGGATGGGCATCTGTTTATTTTCTACATTAATGTTGTCCCATACTTCATAGTCACATACATAACTGTCTGCACTGTTTGCCATGGTATATGCAATGGTGAGGTAAGGCTACGTCTCCCAATCCTTAGTGATACCTTTTGGATATGGGATCCATTCTATGGTTTGTAAGATGTGTGCAAGCCACAGCTCTCTCTGTTGCAGGTGAGTGGGCAAATGTTATGAACATACTTCTTGGACAGCAGACCATTACTTGGTGTGACATTGAGGCCCTGTAACTGATGGAAGGTGCATACTCGAGAAGAGTGAATGCTGTCAGTACCGCAAAAGCTGCTTCCACAATATGTTATTTGGAGTGTGTGCACACATATGCTTCCAGTGTTTGTTAAGGTATGTATTCCCCATATTTGTTGTCCTAACATAGGATTCCATATTACACATTCATTGCTCATGTTAGAATCACATTACAGGTTGTAAATGGTGTGGAATGTGAAAACACAAAAACATACAAGCACACAACAAACTGGAAAGTGGAACTCAAACCAAAAGCTGTAGATGGAATGAAGGAGCAAACACAATTCTTTAGTACTTTCGTTCAAATTTATTCTTCATGAACGTCTTCAGAAAAAAGTTAACCTCTCAAAACACACTCTTATAATGTTACATCACACATCACATGACTTTCATGATACTTTAAATTAAAGGTATAAATTCATACCATAAAAATAAAAAAAACTGTCTTGTTTTCCAAACAGCTTTGAATGTCCAAACATCATAAAACATGTCTTGGTATAAAAGCATCATCATATTATTATGATTTGAATGTTATGTTAGTGCTAAAAAACACTTAATATTAATACATTCATTCAGACCAGGGTCTCTGTCTGCTACCAAACTGATCTGCCAGAATGACTCCTTGCATTCTAAAATCAAATTGGTGTTCCCTATATAATCCACTTGTTGAACATAATCTATGACTGAAAAGGTGAACTTTTAAAAGTTCACACAGTGAATAGCATGCCTAGCTAAAGCATTGGTAAAGTCTTTTTTCTTAATAGCAAGTGTGTACTCATATATTCTACGCTTTAAACATCTAATGGTTTTTCTTATGTAGTAACTAGGACAAGAGTCACATACTGCCACATAAACTATGTTTGTAATCTCACAGGTAAACCGTCTGTGGACCCAAATAGTCCTTTTAAGATGTGTAATAAATGTACTAGATGTATTGCTTATATACCTACATTGTTTACACTTCCTGCAGGAGAAAGTACCCTGAAAACTATCAGTTGATGCTAAGTGTGCCCCCCCCCCCCACCATTTTCCAAAATATTTTTGATGTTCTTAATTTTCTTATAGGTGAATTGGGTTCTACACCGACTACCTGTATGAGTTCCCTATTCCCCATCAAAACCTTCCAATTGTCCTTAATTATGTTTTTAATAACACCCATCTCATTAACAATGAGCATGTGGAAAGAAATGGTGAACACTGCATTGTCCTTCTTTTTCCTGTTGTTACTTACATCACCAACCCCCCCCCCCGATGATTTATTTGGCAGCGTTGTGTCTCAGAATGAACACTTCCTTATGTATATTGGTTAACCAAGAGTGATCATACCCTCTTTGTTCAAATAAATGTGTCAACATGATGACCTCTTGAAAAAAAGTGTCATCATTGGATGTAAGTCTACTGAGGCGAATAAATTGCCTTTTAATCACCCCTTTCTTCATATGCATAGGGTGTAAGCTATCTCTGTGCAAATATTGGTTAACAAAACATCTTTCTTATAAATCTTACTCACAAAAGTTTTACTGAATGTATCAAAAGCCAAATGTATGTCCAAGAAATTAATGATCCTACCCAAACTTCACACAGAAAATTACAAAAATCTATGGTTTGATTTAAGTCCCTAACAAAGGAGTCAAATTCACTCTCATCACCAGTCCACAGAAATATCAAGTCATCAATAAATCTTTGATATAAAATAATATGGGATCTTTGTGGGTGTACATTCAAATATCTCTCCTCCCACATGACCATTACAAGGTTGGCAAAAGATGAGGCCACCCTTGCCCCCATAGCCAACCCTGAGGTCTGCTTATAATATCTTTGGTTGAACTCAAAAAAATTATTATCAAGAACTATACCCATAAGCCTGCAAACCATCTCTGTTTCACTGTGTGTAAAGTCAGTGTACCCATTGAGGTAATTTCTCAGATATTCTATACCAGCATCTTGACTGAGACATGTATACAGTGATTTAACTTCTAAAGACACAAAATAAAAATCTCCATGGGTGAGGTTAAAGTCCCTCAAAATTTGCAAAAGGTGCCAGGAGTACTTAAGGTACGACTTTGCTTTTTGCACTATAGGATTAAGTATGTAATCCAGCCATAAAGAAATATTTTCTGTCTTGGTTCTCTTGGCTGAAATAATGGGCCTAAAGGCCGGATTTGTTTCTGGTTTGTGTACTTTGAGTATTCCAAAGAAACGTCCCATGCTGGGATGTTCCACTAACAAATATTCATATGTGTCATGATCAAAACTACCCTGACAAAACATGTCAAAAAGATCAGTGTTTATTCTCAAAAAAACTGTTGTTAATTACATTCTTATCTACAACAGAATAAACTGTGTCATTTACCAACATGTCTTCAATGTTTTAACATAATCTTCAGTACACATAATCACCATCATACCACCCTTATCAGCTATCATTAATCTAATGTCTTTATTTTTACTTAAAATACACAGTGCCTGGTGTTCTTCCACAGTAAGGTTATGCATGTGGGTCTTCTTAACAATATTCCTCATGTCCAGTTCACACACATAACCAAACACTTGCAAGGTGTTGCACAAGGGGGGGTTATATGTGCTGTTCTTTTTAAATTTGTTATAAACCTCTTGTTTGTCAACATTTAAATCATGCGGTAAGTAACGAAGGTTAAATTTTCTCAAAAAAAGTTTGAAATTAACTAACAGTCTGGTAATATTAACAGAACTACTTGGTATGTAGGAAAAACCTTTTTTCAAGACTGAAATCACATCATTAGATAACACACTGTTTGACAACTTCAAAATGCGAATTTCAAAGTCTGAAACATTTAGATTTTCTTTCTGTTGTTGTTTCTTCCCCTTGTTTTTGTCTTGTTCTGAACCTGGTTTGACCACCTGGAAGTATGTTTGTTGCCCCCTTGGTCCACCAAAAAAGGACCAGATCCACGGGGGTTATTTGTAGATGAAACCACTTTAGCAAATGTTGGATTATTATTATCAGACCCCATTGAAACTTGATGAACTATGTTACTATTATTGTTGTTATTGTTATTAGGGACATTGTTATTATTAATGGTCATACTATTGTTGTTTCCACTTCCATTATCATTCACCTCACCCTGTGTGACATCATTGTCATTAGTTGCATTGGTATTGATAGTGTTCTCTTCAAAAGCCCACTGACATTGCAAAGGGTAGGCCTCTTTTGGCATAGGCCAAAAGGTCCCTCCACAGTTTGGACTGCTTCCTTGTAACTATGGAGGCTCTGTGCCTATCAGCTTTGGCCCCAATGCTACTATATAAGTCAGAAAGTACATTAAAACAATGTCCCTTGATTTTAATGTCCAAATTTACCATATTTTCTTTGACTGTGTCAGTCTCTTTTAAATAATGTGTTACAAGCATATGTTATGTTGACCCCTGTTTCACTGAATAAGTTGAATAACTCAATGTGAAAGGGTCACCAAAGTTCACACAGTTTGGACATTTTGATAGTCTTAGTCCCTGTGGAACACATTTATAATTAATACATTCATTGAGATATAAAATCTCTAGTTCCATAGATATAAAGCGAACTGTGAGCTTCTCAAGCTCAGAAATGTCTTTCCTGCAACTGCCTCCATCTTCATAATGACTTGTAACATTATTATTGGCAAAAGTATTTACATTTTCACCATTCAGTTCGAAAATGATGTCCAAAAGGATTGTTGACTTCCTTAAACACATAATCCAAAACACTGCTGTCTAAGTGCACAATTCTGTTCCCACTCTGCTGCTGTTAGCAGGTGTGTTAGTGGCGTCATTACCTTCATGCCTTTGCTCATTGTTGTTTATAATTCCCACTGGCAGTTGAGACTATGAAAATGAACCCAAACCAACTGGATATTGCTGCTGGGACCCACACAATCTCAAAAAAACATCTTGAATAGCTCCAGTAACTGTCCTGGCAAGTTGTTCAGTGAATGCTGTAAACTGTTCAGGCACCGAATGTAATGAGAGGTTTAACAAGGTGTCCTGTGTACTCTCTTCTAAGGCCATCCCACTCTGGTGAAGTCAAAACACAAAACATATAAGCACACAACAAACTGGAAAGTGGAACACAAAAAGCTGTAGATGGAATGAAGGAGTGAACACAATTCTTTAGTACTCTCGTTCAAATTTATTCTTCATGAACTTCTTAAGAAAAAAGTTAACCTCTCAAAACACACCTCTTATAAAGTTCCATCACACATCACATGACTTTCATGATAATTTAAATTAAAGGTATAAATCACTGCATATATGTATCAATCAAGATACTGGTATAGAATATCTGAGAGATTACCTCAATGGGTACACTGACTTTATACACAGTAAAATAGAGATGGTTTGCAGGCTTATGGGTATAGTTCCTGATAATAATTTTTTTGAGTTCAACCAAAGATATTATAAGCAGATCTCAGGGGTGGCTATGGGAGCAAGGGTGGTCCCATCTTTTGCCAACCTTGTAATGGCACCCGTCCTGCACATCCCTAGCTACTTTCTGTATTGTTTTCCCTCTGCGCCCCTTTTCACCACTTTCCTATCACCCCTTTTTTGTTTTCTTTTAAAGAAATTACCATAGGGGTAAGTGAGAGTAAGCACTTTTAGTAAGTTATAAGTGGGTTTAAGCCTGTTTGCATGGCAGCAAGCAATGGCTACACAGATTAAGTGCTGTCAGGCTAACTGTCTGTAAGCTTATTTAACCGGAAGTTAGAATTGCTTACTGCCACTCAAACCCACTTACAATTGATTAAAAGTGCCTTAATCACTTTGTATCCAACAGCCCTTGGTCTGGCCAGCAATAAAACTTTCAGTCCTTACAAGTATCAAACCCAGACCCTGCACACCATTGCCATAGAGATTTACCACTAAGCTGTTTGAGCTGTACATAAATGTGATGTTTATCCAACATATCATGCAGCACAGTCATTCAACAGTAGGTAAACGGTAGGTAAATAGATTATGTATATAATATATATATATACATACGTCTAAATATATGTTGTGTCTTTCGGCTTTTCCTGGTTAGGGGTCGCCACAGCGGAACTACTGTCCGCTAATGATTGGCAGTAGATTTTTACGTGCTGGCTTGCCGGGCCTAATGCACAACCTTCAACGAAGGAACGCCCATTCATGCATGTTGCCACACAGAAGACGCTCTAACTGAGAATCGAATGGGCAATGTCTAACTGTGAGGCGACAACGCTACCACAGCACCACCACCGCAGTAGCATATATGTCTATATATATATATATATATATATATATATATATATATATATATATATATATATATATATATATATATATATATATATATATATATATATATATATATATATATATATATATATATATATATGTATATGGATTCACTATGTAATTTGAAATACTGAAATCCCGAATTTCAGTATTTCAAATTAATATAGTCAAGACACCAAATTCAAACCCTAAAACCACGAAATTCTACAGCAGACCAACATCCTGTTGACACATAGACACCTACAACACAAACTGAGACCACAATCAGTCAGTGTTAATAACAGTTATAATGCATCATGGCTGGACAGCTACACATCTTGACATGTAAGCATTAAACTTTCCAGCTGAAAACATGTTACACAGCATTACATTTCTACACCTTAGTACATTCACCCTGTGCATCATAACCATATTAGCATGTCCCTGCATTGATAGTATGGATGACAGAGATGTGACACAGGTATCATCATATGCACAGGGTGTAGTGTGGGTTTGTCAGAGACCTAGGCTTAGCCATTTGGTTGACATCATGTGTGTGTGTGTTACGGGGTTTCGTTATCAATTGGGCTGTGTAGATGTGGTGTGTGTGGGTATGGAGGTACCCTAGCTGTGTTGGTGATGTGTGTGTGTGTGTGTGTGTGTGTGTGTGTGTGTGTGTGTGTGTGTGTGTGTGTGTGTGTGTGTGTGTGTGTGTGTGTGTGTATCTATGCCCACAGTTCTGCCATGTGGCTGCCCTATACCGGGGTTTGTTGGAAAGCTGCAGACCGTACATGGAAAGGTGTGCAGTTCACCATGTCTGACCATGGACATGAGAAATGTGCCTACCAGGGGTTCCACGGGCACTACCAGGTACAAGCCCAGATATGATACTCTCCCCTGATGATGATAATTGTCCGCTGAATCTGGGTCCCTATTGGGACTGGCCAGGACCATCCATGTGGCCTCCTGTGTTGTGGTGCACAGCACCCCCCCTGCAATTCTGGTGCTAGTACTGCCACTACGGGAGCAGCTGTGACTTGTTGTATGTCCATGTAGACCTCCACCTGTTGGTGTTACTGTCCTATGTCCATGTGGCTGTTGCCCTACTCCCACAATATGCTCTAACACAGACATTGCACAGTCGAGGATTCCCACCATCTCACCCAACTGTCTATCCAGGACCTCTGCAAAATAACAGTGGGCACCTGCAAGATCACAGATGTTGTCAAGTACAGCAGAATAAGTAGCCTTCTGGAGTCTTAGACTCTGTCTGGTATAATGTTCCATATGTGCCTCTGCCTCCATGATTGCCCAAAACATGCATCTGGTGATACCTGCTGTGGCACTTCTGCCATAGGCATGATGGCTAGCAGCCCTCTTATGAGCACCCCCTGTACATCTGCCTGTGTGGTACCTCATCGGTCATCCAGCTATGGCTGCTGTGTACTGACACAATTGCCATAGTGACCACACTGTCCTGTCCCAAGCCATCACCTGCCAACTGTCCATCATCTATGACCACTGGTGATGGGGTATGTATAGGCATTGTGACTATGTGCGGGGATGGGGTGGATAAAAGTGGGATGTCAACCGATGGCACAGCTTCAGCCCATGACAATCCCACCTGTGCCTCACCATAATTATCATCACTGTCAGAGTCTGTATGGACACTAACATCAGTTTGCCTGCAGGAGGGACCCTGACCCACCTCGCCACCTGTGAGGGGAAAAACAAAAAACATAATTTAAGACCTGTACGTCATTGCTTACCTCTATGTACACTCACAAACACACACACACACACACACACACACACACACACACACACACACACACACACACAAACTTACAGGTGAGGTGGCACAAAAATATTACACAGACCTCTCATTACCCAACAGTCAAAGTGCATGACATATGGCACTCAACAACATGCACTGCAGCTATACTCAATCCTTGTTACCAACATTACACATCTCTGTGATACATGAGTTGTGTTAGTAGGTGATGCCCCTTCCCTGGAACACACTGCACCCATGTACTCAGTATTGCTGTGCACCTGATCAGCACTCTGGTATGTACTGTGCTCCATACCTCACAAGTGTACACACCATTGATGAATGTGTATATGTTTGGCAGCTAAGTTTGCTCTGTTGCTCACAGCCCCTATGTGTTTGTTTGACACATACCTGGGATGATATGAGGACAGATGTCAATAGTGAATGCCTGACCTCTGATTTGCAGATCTCATCATCAGCAGTGCATGTATGAGCAATAAAATCCAATTTCACTGACAACCTTCAAAGCTTACTGTGTCTATAAGGAGTGTACACACCCTTATTGACATGCCAGCCTCTTCCCTGATATGCAATGGGGCTGCAGTACTGCATATGTTAACATTACACACACCTGATATATGACATATGACCTGTGCAATCAAATGCAGTATCAAACAAATGTGTTTGTTGGGCAGATGCTGATTGAGATGCATACAATATGTGGGTTGCATAAATGTGCACACCCTTAACATGATGGTTTGTTGCAGCACCTGTTAAGTGAGCTACAGCAGTCACTATTCCTGGAAGGGGTATACTAGCATGGCCCATCTTCACTTGCCATTATTTGGTCAATCCGCCCTACAAATGTCCCCCAACTCTGCCGGATTGCAAGGTCAGCTCATGTACACAGCCACTGGAGAACACACAGTGCCTTCACTATTACTGTGGAGTCAGGGTTATGTCTGGCACAATTCATGACCTTGATTGTGTTCAGATACAGCCATTCTTAGTGAGCTTTGGATGTATGCTTCAGTTCACTGTTGTGTTTCAGGATGACACCCCCCCATCCTCAGCCTTATTGGAGATGCTTGACAACTATGGGCCACACATGAGTGTCATTTTGCAACACCATGTATATCGGTCTAGTTCCTGCTAATGAACAGCAAACCTAAAGGTGTACACTGGCACCAGAAAGGTACAGATGGGGATGGTGGGCCTGAGGTGGAGTGAGGTGTTGCTTGTGCACCACGTCTCTTTATTAGTACTGTCTGTAGGTTTCAGCTTTGGTCTTGATACACCATTACACATTGCAACACATGCCTTTGGGAGACTTGATGTTATGCATATGCTACCTGTAGAGAGCCCTGGATGATGTTTCCTGTGGAAAAACTCTTCCATCTGATTATCCTAACCCATAGGCCACACTTATGCAGAGTCCAGGTGATTGTCGACACAGGTACTGCACAGATAGTACTTGCTAGACATTCCTGCAAGTCCTGCAATGTTGCTGCATGTTTCTGGGCAGCCTCCATGACCAGTTTGCAACATGTGTTGTCATCTGTCTTGGATGGGCATCTGTTTATTTTCTACATTAATGTTGTCCCATACTTCATAGTCACATACATAACTGTCTGCACTGTTTGCCATGGTATATGCAATGGTGAGGTAAGGCTACGTCTCCCAATCCTTAGTGATACCTTTTGGATATGGGATCCGTTCTATGGTTTGTAAGATGTGTGCAAGCCACAGCTCTCTCTGTTGCAGGTGAGTGGGCAAATGTTATGAACATACTTCTTGGACAGCAGACCATTACTTGGTGTGACATTGAGGCCCTGTAACTGATGGAAGGTGCATACTCGAGAAGAGTGAATGCTGTCAGTACCGCAAAAGCTGCTTCCACAATATGTTATTTGGAGTGTGTGCACACATATGCTTCCAGTGTTTGTTAAGGTATGTATTCCCCATATTTGTTGTCCTAACATAGGATTCCATATTACACATTCATTGCTCATGTTAGAATCACATTACAGGTTGTAAATGGTGTGGAATGTGAAAACACAAAAACATACAAGCACACAACAAACTGGAAAGTGGAACTCAAACCAAAAGCTGTAGATGGAATGAAGGAGCAAACACAATTCTTTAGTACTTTCGTTCAAATTTATTCTTCATGAACGTCTTCAGAAAAAAGTTAACCTCTCAAAACACACTCTTATAATGTTACATCACACATCACATGACTTTCATGATACTTTAAATTAAAGGTATAAATTCATACCATAAAAATAAAAAAACTGTCTTGTTTTCCAAACAGCTTTGAATGTCCAAACATCATAAAACATGTCTTGGTATAAAAGCATCATCATATTATTATGATTTGAATGTTATGTTAGTGCTAAAAAACACTTAATATTAATACATTCATTCAGATCAGGGGCTCTGTCTGCTACGAACTGATCTGCCGCAATGACTCCTTGCATTCTAAAATCAAATTGGTATTCCCTATATAATCCGTTTGTTGAACATAATCCATGACTGAAAAGGTGAACTTTTTAAAGTTCACACAGTGAATGGCATGCCTAGCTAAAGCATTGGTAAAGTCTTTTTTCTTAATAGCAAGTGTGTACTCATATATTCTACGCTTTAAACATCTAATGGTTTTTCTTATGTAGTAACTAGGACAAGAGTCACATACTGCCACATAAACTATGTTTGTACTCTCACAGGTAAACTGTCTGTGGACTCAAATAGTCCTTTTAAGATGTCTAATAAATGTACTAGATGTATTGCTTATATACCTACATTGTTTACACTTCCTGCAGGAGAAAGTACCCTGAAAACTATCAGTTGATGCTAAGTGTGCCCCCCCCCCCCCCCACCATTTTCCAAAATATTTTTGATGTTCTTAATTTTCTTATAGGTGAATTGGGTTCTACACCGACTACCTGTATGAGTTCCCTATTCCCCATCAAAACCTTCCAATTGTCCTTAATTATGTTTTTAATAACACCCATCTCATTAACAATGAGCATGTGGAAAGAAATGGTGAACACTGCATTGTCCTTCTTTTTCCTGTTGTTACTTACATCACCAACCCCGATGATTTATTTGGCAGCGTTGTGTCTCAGAATGAACACTTCCTTATGTATATTGGTTAACCAAGAGTGATCATACCCTCTTTGTTCAAATAATGTGTCAACATGATGACCTCTTGAAAAAAAGTGTCATCATTGGATGTAAGTCTACTGAGGCGAATAAATTGCCTTTTAATCACCCCTTTCTTCATATGCATAGGGTGTAAGCTATCTCTGTGCAAATATTGGTTAACAAAACATCTTTCTTATAAATCTTACTCACAAAAGTTTTACTGAATGTATCAAAAGCCAAATGTATGTCCAAGAAATTAATGATCCTACCCAAACTTCACACAGAAAATTACAAAAAATCTATGGTTTGATTTAAGTCCCTAACAAAGGAGTCAAATTCACTCTCATCACCAGTCCACAGAAATATCAAGTCATCAATAAATCTTTGATATAAAATAATATGGGATCTTTGTGGGTGTACATTCAAATATCTCTCCTCCCACATGACCATTACAAGGTTGGCAAAAGATGAGGCCACCCTTGCCCCCATAGCCACCCCTGAGGTCTGCTTATAATATCTTTGGTTGAACTCAAAAAAATTATTATCAAGAACTATACCCATAAGCCTGCAAACCATCTCTGTTTCACTGTGTGTAAAGTCAGTGTACCCATTGAGGTAATTTCTCAGATATTCTATACCAGCATCTTGACTGAGACATGTATACAGTGATTTAACTTCTAAAGACACAAAATAAAAATCTCCATGGGTGAGGTTAAAGTCCCTCAAAATTTGCAAAAGGTGCCAGGAGTACTTAAGGTACGACTTTGCTTTTTGCACTATAGGATTAAGTATGTAATCCAGCCATAAAGAAATATTTTCTGTCTTGGTTCTCTTGGCTGAAATAATGGGCCTAAAGGCCGGATTTGTTTCTAGTTTGTGTACTTTGAGTATTCCAAAGAAACGTCCCATGCTGGGATGTTCCACTAACAAATATTCATATGTGTCATGATCAAAACTACCCTGACAAAACATGTCAAAAAGATCAGTGTTTATTCTCAAAAAAACTGTTGTTAATTACATTCTTATCTACAACAGAATAAACTGTGTCATTTACCAACATGTCTTCAATGTTTTTAACATAATCTTCAGTACACATAATCACCATCATACCACCCTTATCAGCTATCATTAATCTAATGTCTTTATTTTTACTTAAAATACACAGTGCCTGGTGTTCTTCCACAGTAAGGTTATGCATGTGGGTCTTCTTAACAATATTCCTCATGTCCAGTTCACACACATAACCAAACACTTGCAAGGTGTTGCACAAGGGGGGGTTATATGTGCTGTTCTTTTTAAATTTGTTATAAACCTCTTGTTTGTCAACATTTAAATCATGCGGTAAGTAACGAAGGTTAAATTTTCTCAAAAAAAGTTTGAAATTAACTAACAGTCTGGTAATATTAACAGAACTACTTGGTATGTAGGAAAAACCTTTTTTCAAGACTGAAATCACATCATTAGATAACACACTGTTTGACAACTTCAAAATGCGAATTTCAAAGTCTGAAACATTTAGATTTTCTTTCTGTTGTTGTTTCTTCCCCTTGTTTTTGTCTTGTTCTGAACCTGGTTTGACCACCTGGAAGTATGTTTGTTGCCCCCTTGGTCCACCAAAAAAGGACCAGATCCACGGGGGTTATTTGTAGATGAAACCACTTTAGCAAATGTTGGATTATTATTATCAGACCCCATTGAAACTTGATGAACTATGTTACTATTATTGTTGTTATTGTTATTAGGGACATTGTTATTATTAATGGTCATACTATTGTTGTTTCCACTTCCATTATCATTCACCTCACCCTGTGTGACATCATTGTCATTAGTTGCATTGGTATTGATAGTGTTCTCTTCAAAAGCCCACTGACATTGCAAAGGGTAGGCCTCTTTTTTGGCATAGGCCAAAAGGTCCCTCCACAGTTTGGACTGCTTCCTTGTAACTATGGAGGCTCTGTGCCTATCAGCTTTGGCCCCAATGCTACTATATAAGTCAGAAAGTACATTAAAACAATGTCCCTTGATTTTAATGTCCAAATTTGCCATATTTTCTTTGACTGTGTCAGTCTCTTTTAAATAATGTGTTACAAGCATATGCGTTATGTTGACCCCTGTTTCACTGAATAAGTTGAATAACTCAATGTGAAAAGGGTCACCAAAGTTCACACAGTTTGGACATTTTGATAGTCTTAGTCCCTGTGGAACACATTTATAATTAATACATTCATTGAGATATAAAATCTCTAGTTCCATAGATATAAAGCGAACTGTGAGCTTCTCAAGCTCAGAAATGTCTTTCCTGCAACTGCCTCCATCTTCATAATGACTTGTAACATTATTATTGGCAAAAGTATTTACATTTTCACCATTCAGTTCGAAAATGATGTCCAAAAAAGGATTGTTGACTTCCTTAAACACATAATCCAAAACACTGCTGTCTAAGTGCACAATTCTGTTCCCACTCTGCTGCTGTTAGCAGGTGTGTTAGTGGCGTCATTACCTTCATGCCTTTGCTCATTGTTGTTTATAATTCCCACTGGCAGTTGAGACTATGAAAATGAACCCAAACCAACTGGATATTGCTGCTGGGACCCACACAATCTCAAAAAAACATCTTGAATAGCTCCAGTAACTGTCCTGGCAAGTTGTTCAGTGAATGCTGTAAACTGTTCAGGCACCGAATGTAATGAGAGGTTTAACAAGGTGTCCTGTGTACTCTCTTCTAAGGCCATCCCACTCTGGTGAAGTCAAAACACAAAAACATATAAGCACACAACAAACTGGAAAGTGGAACACAAAAAGCTGTAGATGGAATGAAGGAGTGAACACAATTCTTTAGTACTCTCGTTCAAATTTATTCTTCATGAACTTCTTAAGAAAAAAGTTAACCTCTCAAAACACACCTCTTATAAAGTTCCATCACACATCACATGACTTTCATGATAATTTAAATTAAAGGTATAAATCACTGCATATATGTATCAATCAAGATACTGGTATAGAATATCTGAGAGATTACCTCAATGGGTACACTGACTTTATACACAGTAAAATAGAGATGGTTTGCAGGCTTATGGGTATAGTTCTTGATAATAATTTTTTTGAGTTCAACCAAAGATATTATAAGCAGATCTCAGGGGTGGCTATGGGAGCAAGGGTGGTCCCATCTTTTGCCAACCTTGTAATGGCACCCGTCCTGCACATCCCTAGCTACTTTCTGTATTGTTTTCCCTCTGCGCGCCCCCTTTTTCACCACTTTCCTATCACCCCTTTTTTGTTTTCTTTTAAAGAAATTACCATAGGGGTAAGTGAGAGTAAGCACTTTTAGTAAGTTATAAGTGGGTTTAAGCCTGTTTGCATGGCAGCAAGCAATGGCTACACAGATTAAGTGCTGTCAGGCTAACTGTCTGTAAGCTTATTTAACCGGAAGTTAGAATTGCTTACTGCCACTCAAACCCACTTACAATTGATTAAAAGTGCCTTAATCACTTTGTATCCAACAGCCCTTGGTCTGGCCAGCAATAAAACTTTCAGTCCTTACAAGTATCAAACCCAGACCCTGCACACCATTGCCATAGAGATTTACCACTAAGCTGTTTGAGCTGTACATAAATGTGATGTTTATCCAACATATCATGCAGCACAGTCATTCAACAGTAGGTAAACGGTAGGTAAATAGATTATGTATATAATATATATATACATACGTCTAAATATATGTTGTGTCTTTCGGCTTTTCCTGGTTAGGGGTCGCCACAGCGGAACTACTGTCCGCTAATGATTGGCAGTAGATTTTTACGTGCTGGCTTGCCGGGCCTAATGCACAACCTTCAACGAAGGAACGCCCATTCATGCATGTTGCCACACAGAAGACGCTCTAACTGAGAATCGAATGGGCAATGTCTAACTGTGAGGCGACAACGCTACCACAGCACCACCACCGCAGTAGCATATATGTCTATATATATATATATATATATATATATATATATATATATATATATATATATATACATATATATATATATATATATATATATATATATATATATATATATATATATATATATATATATATGTATATGGATTCACTATGTAATTTCGAAATACTGAAATCCCGAATTTCAGTATTTCGAAATTATATAGCCGAAGACACCAAATTCCGAAACCCTAAAACCACGAAATTCTAAATCCTGATGCTACACTACAAATAAAGCACACACAAACACATACACACAACTCCCCCCCAACTCAAATATAATATCCTACACTACAGATAAGCAGGAGGGCAAGCCCTCCTGAACCACCCATGTGGGGGGCTGTGCAATCCACACCCCCCCTACTTGTATATACTAACTCCGAGAACGCACAATCAGACACACACAAGCAACTCACTCACACACATTGTACACACCCTCACACACACATCACAGTCAAAACACACACTGACAGACACTAAAGCCCCTAACCAACAGACATACACATACATACATACCCAAACTCACATCTTACCATTCACACACCAAAACACCAGAAGCACTAATTCAAAATCTCCGTACTTTGGGATTTTGACTTTTGTGCTTCTGGTTTACCGGTATTTCAAGACTTCGGTATTTTAATTTTGAAATACTGAAATTCAGGATTTCATATAGATATATATATAGATAGAGATAGATTATATATATCTATATGTATATGTATATATATATATATATATATATATATATATATATATATATATATATATATATACAAACACACACACACACACACATGTATATATATATATATATATATATATATATATATATATATATATATCTATATACATATATATATATATATATATATATATATATATATATATATATATATATTGCATTCGCACATTGGATTCACACTCTGACCCTCTCACTGCAAAACATCTGACCAAAGGCACTGTTAATGGGAATGAAGGTGCTCAAAATAGGGATCTCTTGTAATTATCCCTTCCTCCCCAGCTGAACCGATCTGCCTTGCAATGCAATAACCAACACTTGCAAGTCTTAAACCCAGGACCCTGCACAATATAGCCACACCAAGTTAACAGTAACCCATCTCAGCTGTAAGATGTTAGGATGATTTCTCTAACATACCATGCAGAACTGTCAGCCTACCACAGGGAATATATAATGTGGAAGCAGTAAACATTCCAATGATACATATACACACACACAAACACACACACATATATAAATATATATATATATATATATATATATATATATATATATATATATATATATATACACATACATACACATTTAAATATATAACTACTTACAGATATATATAAAAAAGAGTATATATAGAGAGTGCACAGCATATCAACCAGCCATTATTCCTACAGTTGCCACCTTTTCAAATGGCCAGTGTTTGATTATTTCCTACAAATGAGAATTATTGCATGAAACATATACCCACACACAATGCAAAGTACATGATACCACACACAAGTTTGCATACATAGAAATGTTTATTTATGTACTATTTCAGTTGTTTATGTCATTTCTTATAGCAGTTAGGTATTTGAAATACATAATAACTGATTAATGCAACTCTCAAACAAAACATATGATACAGTAATCTGCAAAACATAACATACTTTGCTGTTTAGGGTAAAGCCTTCAAGTAGTAAAACAGTAAAAAATACACTTGCCTTGAAGGTAAAAATCAATCAACACTTAATTACAGATGTAGTTCAGCAGCCTCCAATTACACTCTGTGCTTAACCCCTAGGGGGAAAAGTGTTAGTTGTCACAATGTAAATGAGTCTGTTACATAACGATGCTTAACTTAAAACATCATTATCACACTGACAAACAGAACTGTGTGTAAGACAGTAAGCTCTAGACCACCACTGTTCCCATGGTGAAACATATGAAATTGTACAGCCATATACCTTAATGTTTCTTACTGCTGAAATCCCTCACATGTTTTAACAGCCTAGATTAAAAGCATTTAATACCCCTCCCCCATTAAAATGCCTTACAAGGGCATATAATAGTGTTCTCCATACACTGACCTCGAAACTGTACAAGGTCACACATGTTTTGTCCAGCTGTAGCCTTCACATATATGGACCCTACCCCACAATTTGTGTGGGAGTCCACAACATCACTGGAATGATAAAAGGAATGCCAGCACTAAATAACGATAGACCATTACCTAACAACCTCTTACTGCATGACATCTGGACAAAGCCTGGTATATAGGTGGAGGCTGAAACAAAGGGCCATATGTGAAATATTGTTGTTATATACTGTGAAAGTTGCTTGTATTACAGGATTGGTTGCAACATACCCTTACACAGGAATATGAAGTCAGAATCACAAATGGATTTTGCCATGTACTGATAGCAATTAACGGAGAGAATGGGACTGATATGTCAGAGACAAGACCTGTGTGGTGAACAGACAAAACATAACAGCCAGTCCTCTGGCCATCATGTGGATAGGTCCACAGTTGAGAGCTATGCAGACAGACTGCATTCCATGCAAAACTAGCATGTACACACAAACCCTGTAAACTAGCAGTATTCAATGCATATAACAGAAATACTCACGCACTGTCCCTAGCTCTGGAACCTTATACAGACATGTAGTTGGTCTGTGTCCGCAAGTCCTGTTGTAAGAGGTACTTTTACCTGCTCTCTGTAATACTGCTTCCCACAAACAGGAAAGATGTCTTCCATACAGGAAAGTTAAAGGGACAATGCCCACATGATGCAGTCATTTATAGTAAGGGGTTGCTGTGACATTGGCTATTGGAAGTCCTACACAGCTGGCTGCATGCAACTAGCAAGTGGGGACCACCAACTGGTGCAGAGGCCATCACCTGATCATGAGCATCACCTACAAAAGCCATGGTGCAACCTATTCAATCCATCTCAATCCCTGTAGTGGATTGAGAGAGATGGAGAGAGAGAAAGAGAGAAAAAAAATACTAAAAAAAAAAAAATGCTACATAAAAAAACAAACCAAGCAAGGAAGACATCCAAGTGGTACACTGAAGAGAGCACAATAATAAAACATGTATATGAAACATGTCAGCATGTAATTGACTACAGTACTTGGTCTGTAATATCTGGACATTCTGAAAAATCTGTACAGTTGAGAGGTATGATTATGCATACAGCTTACTACCACTCCCAGGATTTGAACCATGGCAGTGTCTGCTAAAAATACAATAATTTAAATTGCAGTAGAGTGTACTATTTGGATATTGCTGTCTATTCCTTCAGTGTTTTCTGTCTAAGTCTCTCTCTTGGTTGTACAATCTGACCTTGTAATTACAACAGTCTTATACAGACATTCCTACACATATTTTTATGTAGCACAGTATGAGAAACAGTGGTTGACACAACAGTACTACTCTGATATCAGATGCTACTGAATGCTACATTAGGCCATACTATACTAGAGTAAACACTACCAGTCCAGGATTTAAATCTTTATTGGCAGGCACAGTTTTCTTATCTAACAAACCTGTGGAAGGAAAGTTTGTTAATACTACCTGACTGTTTCTACACATATTCCCAGATTCCAGTTAATATTATGCACATATCTCTCAATTTCTTAATGCACACACTCTGGAAAAATAGGGACATGTTTTGAATATTGCTGTCATAAACTTGGGGAGTTGCTAGAGTGACAGGATTTGTTTTAGTATACATTTTCTGAAGGTTTTGAGCTCTGAAAATCAAATGTATGTCATTATTTTGTGATTACAATTCTGAGATCATCCCACTGATTTTCCAGGGGGACAGAGTAGCAGGCAGAATACATGGGCCAATTATCTGGATATTCTGAAAAATCTGTACAGTTGAGAGGTATGATTATTCATATAGCTTACTACCACTCCCAGGATTCAAACCCTGGCTCTGTCTGTTAAAAATACAACAATTTAAGTTGCAGTAGAGTGTGCTATTTGGATACTGCTGTATATCTCTTCAGTGTTTTCTGTCTAAGTCTCTCTTGGTTGTACAATTTGATCTTGTACTTACAACAGTCTTATACAGACATTCCTAGATATTTTTGTTTATAGCACAGTGTGGGTAACAGTGGTTAACACATTACTTTTCAGAGAATGCAACAATAAATTCCACACAACACCAGAGTAAACACAACCAGTCCAGAATTTGGAGCTTTATTGCCAGGCAGTTACAGTTTTATTTGAATATGACATATATGGGACTATTACTGTCATATTGTCTGGTTTATTCAGTACAACCCATACAACAGTTTTTATATTGTCAGGTGACCTTCTACTACTTTATATTTATTTGGTATGACTACTAAAAGCAGGATTGTTACTCACCAGCCTCACGACGAAGCCTTTGCAGCCTACTAGCATGGGTTTCCTGATTCTCAGCCTGCTCAGCTGCAGCTGTAAGAGAAATGTAGAAATATTTAGGCATACCTATCCATCATATACACAGTATAGTAAACAGTTATTAGTATGAGTACTTACACACTACTAGGACATCACCCCACTGCCTTGCTTCTTGGACCAACTCATTCAAGACCTCCCTCTTTCTCCTCTTCAAGTCGGCATAGTGGTGCCAGACCTGCTCATCAGTCTGAGGGATACCAGTGGCACTGGTGAGATCACTGGCAAGATGGTCCCAGGCTTCCACTTTATATTGGGAGCCTTGATACTGGCCTGGCAGCAGTCTCTCATCATGGTTGCATAGCAGGAGTCCTACCATGATCTTGGACTCCTGTATGCCCCAGTGCTGTACCTGGAAGAGTATGCCCTTACCGACTCCTGACATACTGTCTACAGTGGGAAGCTGCAACCAGTTATGAGCTGTATTCCCACCTGTGGGGGTTTAAATACATCTGATTTCCCACCCCTTGCCATGATTGGAAGTTTTGAATATGCTGAGCTAAGCTAAGCTACGGGCAAACCTGCTTAGCTAAGGTTGGCAGTGCTTAAAGGGACAGGTTCAGCACTGCTTACTGATGGCAAATCCACTTAGCTGGGCTACTCATTGCTTAGCAGTCATATTTACACAATGCTTACACCTGGTAAGCAGAGCTGTGCAATACTTAGCTTTGCTTATTTTTCATTTTATAGACTATCTGCTGTATGGCATCGATCCATCATTCATTACATATTACAAATTTGTTTACTGTCCCTGATATCCTCTGATGTGCTTTCATTACATTTATTCATGTGTGACTATACTGTATGGAGCACTTGTGTTTATTTGGGGATTTCACAACTTTATTAAACTGACACCTCATATCTGGACCTAATTCAGTACTCCAGTTAACAAATATATGTTATAATAAAAAAATGTTTATGTACTGCTTTCACATGTAAAACGCAAATTGGTCACAGAGGGAATCTAACCATGAATGGCTGCTTATAAAGCATATACTCTAACAACTGCACTATTGCTATACTGCTTATGTTGAATGTCTCTTGCTACTTACCTTCTTGTGCTGTTTAAGCTGGACTCAACATAGTTAAGCAATGGGCACCCCCCCCCCATAGCTACACTTAAACTTTATCACATTTATAAAAAAAAAAACAGTTTTGTTGTGTTATTTTATCTATGCCCTTCAGAATATCCTTGCTAATGCTGAACCTATTATTTTATCAACTTTCTGCTTTGTGGGACAATTGTCCTTTTTGGCTTTGTCCACATTCCTTTCTCTAATGGATTGGGAGGTGTGCACTATGTGCTTATGCTACCTGTGTTATCCTAACAACTTTTGGCTTGGTAGCATACCTCTCAACCTCTTAGAGCAAGATATCTGGACAAAGCCTAAAATGATGGTGGGGACAAATAGGCACAGATTTTAAATATTGCTCTTACAAACTTAAACATTTGATAGAATAATAGGTTTTACATTAGCATGAATTTTATGATGAATGTGGATTCTTAAACTCAAATGTTTTGTCATTACTTAATGACTTCAATCCTCAGCTATTTGCCAGAAAGGTACAGATTTTAGGAGGAACACACCAAAAATATGAGGCAAAAATCTGGGCATTCTGCAAAAATCTGTACAGTTGAGAGGCATGTTTGGTAGGGAAGATTGTCCCTTATGCCTTTGAACACAGATTTGTTATCCTGACAGGTTGGGGGTGTTAAGAGCGTACTCACTCATTTTTAATTGCTGACAGGCAATTCTGGAGTGCAGGGAGCGTATGTATTCTGAGAGCTCTGCTCTCAGACACACCACCTGCGCTCATTCATGGAACCATATCCGTTTTAGAGCATGTCAGCGCACCTTCATAAATATGCATGGTGCGCTGCCGTGCTAAACAGGACTGGCCCTGCCATGTAGAAATAACTTATTCCTGCACTGCTGGATGCTGAATCCCAGGGAAAGTGTCAGGAACTGAATGTGACCTCATACTACTACTGTCAAGGACTATATTCTTATAATTTCCTTATCTCATTACCATCTATAAAAACTTAATTAACCACGTAGCACATAATAAAAATAAATAATTATCATGCTGGTCCACAATCAAAAAACATAAAGATATACTCAGAGGTGATGGAATATCATTTATTAGCCTAACGTAAGTTTTCCAAATACTCACACTTTAAAACTAGCAGGAGTCCTTTATCAGAAGCTACTCAGTTGCTATTATATAAACTGCTTTAATATCCACGTTTTCTAGAAAGGGAAGAACATCATATCTTACTTAATGGCAAAAACACAGTTGATAAATGCTAGCTTAGAATATGTGGCTTTGTGTAGAGTTAGTAGTCTACTCAGGCTGTGGTATAGCTAACTTAAAGAAAGAGAGACTGACAGGGAAAAGAAAAATATATTGACATGTCAATAAAAGGCTTTGGTAGATATACATGAAGGGCATCAATACCAGAATAGTTTTACCATATTGTTAAATTTGTTTTCCTTTCTCTCCTTACTCAACTAAGGAGACATTTCTGATTCAGGTCAAAATTTAATCCTATAGTAAAAAGAGACAACACACATGACTTGAAATATTACTACTATGCAGTGAGAATCAATCAATGAATAAGCCCTCAACTGCTTATAAAACAGAGCTTATCTCAACTTGAGAGCAACTCCAACCAGAAACCAAAACACATCCAAAATATACTATTTAATCAAACAACACTTTCTATTGATGTACAGCTGAACATCTCCCACATCAATGTTTACAGTGAAAAATTCAGGATGACTAAAAACTATCCGCACACCACAGCCTCAAATTACAAGAGCACACACCCTCAACATCATTCACACTATGAACCTCCTCCATATCAATGTTTACAGGGAATAATTTAGGTTAACTAAAAACTGTCCCCACCCACAACCTCAAATTACCACAGCAATCACCCTGACATCATCCACACTATAACAGTTAATTAAACGTACACTTATCCAATCAGGAAAATCAACCAAGCCAAATTTCAGTGAAAATACTTGCAAGGAAAGGCCAAGGTTAACCAAATAGCCAATCTAACATATAGACTATTCAGAAAACATAAGAACATGCATTGATGCCGTTATACCAAATGTAAGTATGCTGCTCTAATAGCTAACAGCATTTGAAACAGACTGTTACAATGATAATGTGAAAACACATAATCGAAATATTAGAAAATAATGTTGAAAGTGTCAGAAATTATATGCCATGAAATTGTATTGTCAACACTCTATGATATGATATTTAATCAAACAACTAAACTTTCTGTTGTCTTACCACAGAACATCCCCCACATTATTGCTTATGAAGACTCATTCAATCCTGGCACTCTGAAAGCGTCAAGTCTCAGTTGCCATTCTAATTCTAAGTATTCCAATAACAGGGAAGAGGGACCTCCCCTAATTGAAAAGGGAATATGGTCTATGGTCATGAATTCAAAGCTTTGACCAGGGAAAGACGAGACATGTTTTGCTAAAGCATTTTGACAATTGCCCCTTCTAATAGCATAATCATGCTCGTAAATTCGATCACACAGTCTTTGATCGGTCTTCCCTATATAGAAACCACTGCAGCATTTACAACAAGCAATGTAAATCACTGCTTTTGTTTCACAATTCATTTTGTGGAAAATATTATATGTCATATTATTGATAGTGAAACTGTTTCCTATTTTTACCAGTTTACAACAATTGCAAAAACCACAAATAGCCATTCCTTTTTGTCTATTGTAACTATCCCTATTAAAGTTCCTTTGTGTTAACTCCTTCAGGTTATTACCTCTCCTGTAAGTTATTCCAGGTGACATCCCCAACCTATTGGTTAAAAAACTGTTGTTGACTATAAAATGCCAGTTTTTGCATATTATGGCCCAAATGGCCCATGAATCAAGGGTAAAAGTTGTGATGAAATTCAAGTTAAAATTCCTTTCATCATCCAAAAGATGTACTGAAATTTGTGGATTAATGTTGTCGGTACTGACATTCACATCACTATTCACTGTTCTCCCTTGTTTTATCACTTTTTCACTTAGAAGTGGTTGGTAGTATCCAGAAATTCTTTTATTAGATACCTCATCTATAAGTTCCTCTAAAAGTGAAATAGGGTAACCTCTACTCAAAAACATATCCTTGAGGAAGTTACATTCTGTGTAGAAATCACTTAGAGTACTGCACATCCTTCCTGCGTGCACCAATTGCCCCTTTACGATAGAACGTTTTTGTTTGAAAGGGTGTGCGCTAGAAAAATGTAGGAAGGAGTTGCAGTATGTCGGCTTTCTAAATATACTAGCCAAATACTCTTCCTTGACATTATCCTTTACGAGTTTGACATCTAAATAGTCAATCTCAGAGTACGAGAAGTTAGAAGTGAATCTAAGAAAGTTAGTAGTGCCATTAAGTGCCGAAACAAATATATTAGCTTCAGAGGAATCACCATGGAAAAGGATGAAGACATCGTCAAGAAACCTAGTATAGAAACGGACCTGTTTCATCAAGTCAGTCCTATTCTTTAAGAAATGTTTTTCCCAATAACCTACGAAAAAATTAGCGACGCTCGCCCCACAGGGCGAGCCCATCGCTACTCCTCACTTTTGTAGGAAATAGTCCTTACCAAAAAGAAAAAAATTGGATGTCAAGACTATGTCTAACAATTCTGTCACTAATTGGATCTCATTTTTAGTTGCTCCAAGTTCCTCCAAAAATAATCCAATCCACTCAACTCCTTCCAAGTGGGGAATCGAGGTGTATAAGTCTACCACATCAATGGTAAGGAAGTTGTCCATACCATTGAAGGGAATGTCGTTGATTTGTTGTAAGAACGACCAAGAATCTTTACATAAACCTGGGATAAGCCACAAATATTTGGATAAGATAGAATCAATAAGGCGTGAGCAAGGATGAGTCATGGAAGACCTGCCATCGACCAGGGCCCTCATCGGGGGGTCATCAAGATTTTTGTGAATCTTGGGCACTCCGAACATCACTGGAATTTTCGGGAATGAAATGTCTATAAATCGATATGTATCAATATCTATTTTTGCCGCCAAGTAAAGGTCCCTCAGAAGGCCCCTGATTCTTTGGTAGGTCCCATTAACCTCATTTAAAGAGACTGGTGCATAAGCTTCAGTTTCAAGAATCAATGACATTCTGTCTTTGTATTGTTCCTCACTAAAAATCACCAAGCCCCCACCTTTATCTGGTTTTATAACTCTAACAGCCTGACGGCAGAGAAGGTCTAAAGCTAGAGTTTGTTCTTTAGTGGTATTAAACTTATAAGACTTCTCAATCACAGATTTATTACTCACAGAGAGATGGGACCTAAAATCTGCTTCACAGACAGTTTCGAATATCTGTAATTTAGAGTGTAGTGGTGGATTAAACACACTGGATAATTTAAGAGAGTGGTCACCAATTCGTTGCTCACTGTGAAACAGCAGCTGTAAGTTTAACTTACGTACAAAACTTTTGAGGTCAATAATGACCTCAGCCAGCTTACTCTTTCGAGTGGGAACGAAAGAATTCCCTAAAGCTAGTAATTCGATCAGCTCATCATCAAGAACAAAATCTGAAAAATTGTAGATCTTGAAATCGCCCTTTTTATTTTTCAGAATTGTGTGGCCGTTAGGCGAAGGTGTAAGAACAGGTGAGGGTAACAGCCTAACATCCATATCTATCACTGGCGATTCCTGTTCTTGTTCCGCCAGTTGTGTTTGTTGCGTGACCCTAAAAAATTATTATTACTCTTATTGGTATTATGATTATTATATGGGGTGGAATCAGTAGGGTAAGTGCTTTTATACTTATTGTTAGCCTTGTCTTTTAGTCTGTTACTGCGTCTAGGGCCAGTGACGACTTCCCATTCCCCTTCTTCATCACCCCCCTCCTCATTTACATTAGCCCATGTATCCCCAGATTGGGTGACATTAATACTATCATGTCCATTAGCACCATCACTTCTAACTGGGAATGATAATTTAGGATACGCTACTTTCTTGGAGTAAGCTGTTCTATCCCTTACTAACTTTTTAATCTTATTTGATTTCAATTTTAACATTAAGGCATCTATGCTGTTCAAGACCCGCTGGTAGTCATATTTGTACCTGACAAAATCTAAGTCAGTTTTAATTTTTTTGTCAAGAACATTAATGTCACTAGTAAGTAAGGCAATATGTTTCACATAATGTTTGACAATGAGCTGTAACAGTTGTGCTCCTTGATCCTGAAAAAGTACTTGTAACTCACAGAAAAAATCTCCATCAACTAAAAGACCTGAAGGAGAAAAACTATTACGTAGCCCTTTAGGTACTAGTTTTTCCGCTAGGCATTGTTCAAAATAAGCTGATTCCAGCTGCATCTTTTTCAGTTTCAGGAGCTTGGTATCTAAGATTTTAAGTTTATCCGCTATGGCAACTTCATTATTAAGAATTCTTTGATCTGAAACAGTACCTGGATTTATGCTGTTAAAGGCAAAGAGATCGACGTTTTTAATCCAATCTGTCAGTGGAGGCAATCTGTCTGCTATTAAATTGGTGTTTACTGGTGGTAAGTTACTCATTCCGAGTGCTTGACTACCGTTAGTAGTGTTGTCCATTACACCAGGGTTTCGCGATGGATTTGCGGAAAAAGGAGTTACATCCAACCAAGGTCCTTGTATGTTTGTGGACCGTTGTGGGAGTTGGACTTCGGTGGGTGCTACATTACCGGAAAGGCCACAAACACGCTGGCCTGCCGGTATCAATACCTCGGTGGAAGAACCAGAAGGGAAGGACCCAATTAGAGGTTGTGACACCTGAGGAGTGTCGTTGTTAGAATCTAAAATTCCACTGTTGAGTGGCCGTGTAACGCCACTACGAGGTACAATGACTGTTTGCTGCTCAGGAGAGGGAATACATCCTGTTAAACCTAGTCCTTGCACCCCGGAAACAAACGGTGCATGTACCGTAGTGTTAGTTGTAACTTGAGATAGCCTGTTGTTGAAGTTAGAATCCATGGCGTCCATGCGTGCATTCAATTGATCCAGTTTCAAGTTAAGGGAAACAAAAAGAGCCGGTAAATTGCTGAAGCTGTCCTTAGCTTCTGAAACATCCGTTCCCAATAGGATGGAGCTGTTTGAACCATCAGGACTGCCCGTGGCCATGATAAAAAACAAACGTAAAGCAAACTGAATAGAAGACAAGTATAAAACCACAAAGCCACGGCAACCTTGGAAAAACAGCAAAAAAGTGCAGGAGATACTATAAAATCTAAGATGATTGTAAAAATCACTAGAAAAAACTAGAAAAGAGTACTAAGAAACTACTAAAAAATCTAGTGGATGCCTTATTTATAAAACATGCATAAGGAATATGCATAAAAAGTATATGCATAAAAAAGTATAATAGTTATCCAATAAAACCTGACCGGGGTTAACCCCTACATGGCTCAGGGCTGGTACACAAACCTGGAACCAGACCAAGATATCAAATCGAAAAAAATACACGACAAATACATGTAAATGCATAAAAAGACCCATGAAAGAAACTAATCTAAGAATCAAATACAAGTACACCCAGCTATCTCAAATAACTTCTCAGCTTAAGAACAGCTGAGATATTACAGTTGTCATTCAATCCTGGCACTCTGAAAGCGTCAAGTCTCAGTTGCCATTCTAATTCTAAGTATTCCAATAACAGGGAAGAGGGACCTCTCCTAATTGAAAAGGGAATATGGTCTATGGCCATGAATTCAAAGCTGTGACCAGGGAAAGACGAGACATGTTTTGCTAAAGCATTTTGACAATTGCCCCTTCTAATAGCATAATCATGCTCGTAAAAAAAATAAATAAATAAAATAAAAAGGGCGATTTCAAGATCTACAATTTTTCAGATTTTGTTCTTGATGATGAGCTGATCGAATTACTAGCTTTAGGGAATTCTTTCGTTCCCACTCGAAAGAGTAAGCTGGCTGAGGTCATTATTGACCTCAAAAGTTTTGTACGTAAGTTAAACTTACAGCTGCTGTTTCACAGCGAGCAACGAATTGGTGACCACTCTCTTAAATTATCCAGTGTGTTTAATCCACCACTACACTCTAAATTACAGATATTCGAAACTGTCTGTGAAGCAGATTTTAGGTCCCATCTCTCTGTGAGTAATAAATCTGTGATTGAGAAGTCTTATAAGTTTAATACCACTAAAGAACAAACTCTAGCTTTAGACCTTCTCTGCCGTCAGGCTGTTAGAGTTATAAAACCAGATAAAGGTGGGGGCTTGGTGATTTTTAGTGAGGAACAATACAAAGACAGAATGTCATTGATTCTTGAAACTGAAGCTTATGCACCAGTCCCTTTAAATGAGGTTAATGGGACCTACCAAAGAATCAGGGGCCTTCTGAGGGACCTTTACTTGGCGGCAAAAATAGATATTGATACATATCGATTTATAGACATTTCATTCCCGAACATTCCAGTGATGTTCGGAGTGCCCAAGATTCACAAAAATCTTGATGACCCCCCGATGAGGGCCCTGGTCGATGGCAGGTCTTCCATGACTCATCCTTGCTCACGCCTTATTGATTCTATCTTATCCAAATATTTGTGGCTTATCCCAGGTTTATGTAAAGATTCTTGGTCGTTCTTACAACAAATCAACGACATTCCCTTCAATGGTATGGACAACTTCCTTACCATTGATGTGGTAGACTTATACACCTCGATTCCCCACTTGGAAGGAGTTGAGTGGATTGGATTATTTTTGGAGGAACTTGGAGCAACTAAAAATGAGATCCAATTAGTGACAGAATTGTTAGACATAGTCTTGACATCCAATTTTTTTCTTTTTGGTAAGGACTTTTTCCTACAAAAGCGAGGAGTAGCGATGGGCTCGCCCTGTGGGGCGAGCATCGCTAATTTTTTCATAGGTTATTGGGAAAAACATTTCTTAAAGAATAGGACTGACTTGATGAAACAGGTCCGTTTCTATACTAGGTTTCTTGACGATGTCTTCATCCTTTTCCATGGTGATTCCTCTGAAGCTAATATATTTGTTTCGGCACTTAATGGCACTACTAACTTTCTTAGATTCACTTCTAACTTCTCGTACTCTGAGATTGACTATTTAGATGTCAAACTCGTAAAGGATAATGTCAAGGAAGAGTATTTGGCTAGTATATTTAGAAAGCCGACATACTGCAACTCCTTCCTACATTTTTCTAGCGCACACCCTTTCAAACAAAAACGTTCT
>NC_056731.1:1410052900-1410075400 GCF_019279795.1 Protopterus annectens | reverse complement strand
GTGCAGTACATCAGAGCTGTGGGCAAAAGCAACGGAGAAAGCAAGATCTCCGTTGCTTTTTATAGCTATGTTAAATGAGTTTAACATAGCGAGACAGTTTTAAAATAAGCAACGGACATCTCCGTTGCTTATTTTAAAACTGTCTCGCTATGTTAAACTCATTTAACATAGCGAAACACTAAAAAGCAATGGAGATCTTGCTTTCTCCATTGCTTTTTTTTAAAACACTGTCTCGCTATGTTAAATGGGTTTAACATAGTGAGACAGCTTTAAAATAAGCAACAGAGATCTCCGTTGCTTATTTTAAAGCTGTCTCGCTATGTTAAACCCATTTAACATAGCGAGACAGTGTTTTAAAAAACCGAGTTATACTAATGGAAAAAAGTCCGGCCGACCGGACCTTTTTCCATTAGTATAACTCGATTTACAACGGGCACGCTGGCCAATCAGCGTGCTCGTTTTGGGGGGATCATGGTATAATAATAATTATTTTAATCTCAGGGATGTGTAAAAAATAATGCATCACTATGCTATTGTATAATCTTTTCTATTTGTCCATTTCAACTCCCAAACTGCATGATATTTCCCTATTTTTATATATTCCAAACCATTAACAATAATAGGGTCATGCCTGTTACTTCTCATTGTAACCCATTGTCAATATTTTCACTGACCAGTGTCTCAGAGTATCCCCTCTCTAGAAACATCTCTTTCAGTTTTATTAATTCATAATGACTACAATCAGTGTTAGAGGTTAATCTTGAAATTCTAATATATTGATTTTTGACTAATCCTTGTTTTTGATGCATGGGATGACTACTAGTTAAGTGTAGAAAAGAATTACTAAATGTTGGCTTTCTGTACATAGCCGTGGGTCTACCTTGTTTTATCAAAGTTTCAAAACTTCAAAACCCATATGGCCGAGACCATATGATTGAAGTTTTGAAACTTCAAACACTTTGAGTTGAGATCGCCATACAGCGTGGAATGGGAGATTTACCATTTTCCTCACTGTAGTGCGATCTCAGAGCTGGTATATTTAAGTAGCAGGGGGTGTGGGGTGCAGGGGAGCTTGCCCCCCTGCAAAAATGTAAAGGTAAAGCATTTTGTTTAGGTTTAGTGTTTATGTAGTAGTTTCAAAGTTTCAATACTTTGATCATATGGTCTCGGCCATATGGGTTTCAAAGTTTTGAAATTTCAGTAAAAACAACATAGACCCATAGCCATTTCTAAGCTGCCATGTTCACTTTTAAAGACATTCACATCGAGAAAATGTATTTCCTGACCATCAATATAAGGTGTAAATCTCAGAAATACTGTGGAAGCTTCTAGCTCAGATATGAATTCTTCAAATTGTTTAAGATCACCTGTCCAAATTTAAAAAATGTGGTTTGGGTATCTGAAATATATTTGACATAATTTAAACTTTTCAAACCTAAATACAACATTTTCTTCCCACCATTTTAATACTATATTGTCAAAAATTGAGGCGCAAGTGACCCCCATAGCAACTTCTTGTATTTATCTGTAGTACTCACCTTGAAAAAATATAAAATTATTTTTTAAAATGATATCCATAAATTCAGTAATAATTTTAACATCAACATCCAATATTTTTTTATAATAGACTAAGGTTTCAGCAAACCACCTTAACCCACATTCATATGGATGACTGAGAACAATTTCCTAACTTCCATCCATGACAGCCACTTTCCTTAATTTATCCAGAAAGTCCTATGAGTCCCTTAAAATATGTGGGTAATTGGTTAATATGTTTTTAAGTTTTCCAGCCAGATGTTTTGCAAGGCGTCCAGTGATAGAACTACCTGCAGAGACAATGGGATGCAGCAGGTGGTCCTGAAGATTAGATTGTATCTTTGGTATACCAAAGATTTTTGGAATAATAGGATTATCAACAAGTAAAATTGAATAAGCCCTACTGAAATTGCATTGTATAAACACAGTTCTTCCAGATGTTAATTAATAACTTCCTCTGGATCCGTGGGTTGGTCATCATTTGGTTACTTTTGGAAAATTCATCTGGCTTCATCTGTGTTTCATTGCACTTCATTTGTTTACAATATGTGTATATATATTCATGTAAGTGTGTGTGTGTGTGTGTGTGTGTGTGTGTGTGTGTGTGTGTGTGTGTGTCTGTGTGTGTGTGTGTGTTTATGTGTGTGTGTGTGTGTGTGTGTGTGTGTGTGTGTGTGTGTGTGTGTGTGTGTGTGTATACGTATATACATATGTGTATATATATATATATATATATATAGAGAGAGAGAGAGAGAGAGAGAGGGAGGGAGAGCGAGATAGAGCTATGATCAGATTAAAAGTAGGTTCATAGGATGATACTAGGCCATTGGCCCGGAGACCCTTACAAGCCTAGCCAAGAATTTTGCCCATGTTCCCACAAAATCAGCATCTGTTTTCCCTGTCCAGCAGGGACACAGGTGGGATCTCAGAGGTATATTTTCTGTTTCCCATCCAGCCGCCCAGGTTCCTCTTAAAGATGGCTAGTGATTTACTCTGCTTGACATGAGAGGGAGTCTATTCCGCAGATTGGGGGAGCCATTGTGACATAAATTTATCCTGCCAACAAATTCTATTAATGTCACAGAACAGGTTGAGGCCTTGCATGTGAGTTGCGGCAGTGGAGTTTGACTTACCGATTTGCAGCAACTCCATCAAGGCTGAGTCTGTATGCCAGACACAGGTCACCTCTAAGCAGTCTGTATGAGACTGAGTAGAGGGACAAGGCTTTTATCCTATCTGTACATAATAGGTGTTTGAGACCCTGGATTTTCCTGGTCAGAAACCTCTGTGTTCTCTCCAACTGCTGCATGTGCTTGGCAAGGTACATGCCGAAGGGGGCATTGTACTCGATAATGGGTCTGATAAGAGAGGAGTACAGGGATGTTATGACCTCCTTGTTCCTAGTTGAAATACCATTACTTATGAGGTGGGCCATGCAGAAAGCCTTCTATACAACCAAGGCAACTTGATGGTCAAAAGTCAGGTTGCTATCAACCTGGGTGCCCAAGTCCCTCATGACTGATTGTGTGCTGAGTACATTGTTATTAATGTGACAATTAGTGGGGACACCATTTTCCCCAAAGGGAATAATGATGCATTTCTTTGTATTCAGTTTGAGGCCATGTTTCTGGCACCAGTCATTAGTTTGGGTAAGGCCCTTTTGGACGATGTTCACATCACTAGAGGAATTTATGACAGTGCCCAGCTTGCAGTCATCTGCAAACTTGGTCAGCCACAGACCACTGGTTTTGGCTTGCACCTCAGGAAAGTATATTTCCTTGGGGTACGCCTTTTGTTATGGGTCTACTACTAGAGGTGGCTTCACCTGTTTTGACTGAGTGGGTTCTATCAGTGAGCTAGTTAGCTACCCATCTGGTAACATACGGGTTGATGCCTAGCTGGGACAGTTTATCTGTTATGCCCAAGTGGGGAATAGTGTTGAAGGATCTGGCTAGGTCAAGGTAGGTGATGTGCACTGTCTTTCCCTCATCCATGACTTTGGTGACTGTTTTGAAGAAGGCGACCAAGTTTAACAGGCATGATCTCCCTTTGACAAAACCAAACTGTGTGGGATCAAGCATTTGGAGGTTGCCAATGTCCTTGTTTATAAGGTCCATGATAATGTGTTCCATGGCTTTGCAGATCAGGCTACTTAGGCTGATGGGCCTATAATTGCCTGGGTTGGTGGATGCTCCACCTTTGTGTAGAGGGATGACAATGGCTGTCCTCCATTCTGCTGGGATGAAGCCAGTGCACAGGCTTTGGCTGAATAGGGTGCCTATTGTTGCTGAGAGCTCTTGCCTGAGTTCATGTAGGACACTGCCAGGGATATTGTCGGGTCCCATGGAGGCTGTATTTTTTGCCTTTGACTGGGCATTAATGTCCTGCTCCCTGGTGATGAGGGAAGGGAGCAGGTGCTGGGGATGTCCTGGTTTACTGATGGGGGATGGGGGGGTGAAGTTTTCACTGAACTTGTCTTCCAGCTGGTTGGCTATATCTATGGCATTTGTGTATGTGGTATTCTTGACCACCAATTCAGAGCAGATTTGGGAGTTACCTTTGAGATTGCAGACGTATGCAAATAAGGCCTTATGATTGTCCCTAGTGGATATGGCCAATTTACACTTGAAGTTGGCCTTAGAGGATTTCACCAATATCCTAATTTGCTTGTTCAGACAAAGGAGAGATTGCTTCCAACTTGGCAATCTTTTAATGTATGTAAATTAATTTGCTCATTTGTTAATATAAAAGATTTGGCAATCTGTTCTAGAGACAACCTACACATCAACCTGTCATTCCCCCAATTTGGTCTTACCTCCACTTTTTATTACCTGTCCCCGTAACCTCTTCTACAGCTTTCTGCAGTAGCAGAACTCTTTTCTCACACTTCTTTGTCCTCTACTTTCTAATCCGCACTCTGGTCAAAACTTAAAACTTACCTTATGCACTATGCCAGTTGTTCAGTCTCAATTACCCTTTTTCTTTTCCCAACAATATTCTTTGCCTTAACCAATTTCCTTGAGAAAGTCTCTGGCAGTGCATTTACTTACTGTCTCTGAGATGTTTTGTTGAAGTCTTTTGCAGACCATCCTGCTCTGTTCTCCCTCACTCCTCTCGGCTTCACTCCGTTCCCCTACTTTACAACCATTCCCACCCACCCTCACTTTCCTTTCCTTTATACTTGATCCAGTTCAAACCATACCCCCTCACAGGTTATAACGTCCCCCTCCCTACCAATCTTAACTCACTTTCTCTATTTCTATGAACTTACTCCTTCATCTTGACCCAACCCACTCTAACCCCTTTATTTTCCTCTCTCTGTGTATAGGTTCATAGGTTGGTACTAGGCTATCGGCCCTAGGGCCTATACAAGCCTAACCATAACAATTCCCTGGATATCACTCTTCCTTCCTATCTTCTACCACTTCTACACCAACCTTTACCTTTTCTTTTCACTTTCTATCTCATTTATTACTTTCGGTTTTACTACTCACCTTTTCACTTTTACCACTTCTCATTCGCCTATACCCTAACCTTATAATTATGATTCTACTTCTCCTACACACCTTCTTCTTACTTACTGTCACTACCACCACTTCTTATCACTGCCCTATAATTAACATCTACTTACCATCAACACACTCCTGCACACAAACTGACCTACAGACCACTGCTAATTTCACTATAGCATCCTCACTCTTTAATTTCCATGACTCTACCCTGCACAAATTTAAATAATTCAACTCTAATCTTCCTTCACTAAAATCAAGCCAAAGTACCACACTATCTACCTCAACTCAATCTTACCTAAACCACCCTTAGTAAATTTACTCTGCTCAGGTGATATTCATCCCAACCCTGGTCCTGTCCCCAGCTCCATACCCCATATCCCTATAGATCCTTCTCACAATTCTTTGGCAACCCACAAACTTACTCACATCTCCTCCCCTGCTAGCCCTCTACACAATTTCTCTCACACAACCTCAATACACCTTACTTTTCTATCACTGGATTGTACAAAGTTTAAAAAATAAAATCACTTCTCTTCACTCCTGGATCTCTCTCAACACCCCCGATATCCTTATCCTCGCTGAAACCTGGCTTCAACTTCACATACTTGATACGGAAATCCTTCCCCCTGGCTACAATATCACCAGCCTGAACAGACTTAACAAAAAAGGAGAAGGTGTAGCTATTTTATACTCTGATCAACTTTCCTTCTATCCTTTTCCCACCAGTCATCCTAGCTTCCACCCAGCAGAAATCCTCATTGTAAACTGTAAACTAAACAACCGCAAACAGCTAGCTATAGCCGCCATCTACATTCCACCTTGTAACAACATCCCTACTCTTCAACACCTTCTCTCCTAGATCTCTGAAACTATCTCTTATGAAAAATTTATCCTGGGTGACATTAACATAGACTGGAATGCATTAGCCACCTACTCTTGAAACTACAGCATTAATCTCTATGGTTTCTCCCAATTAATCTCTTCCCCCACTCATCTAAATAAACACTCCAGTACTGGCACCATACTTGATTGGATCCTCACCTCTATCCCAAACCTCTACCACAATGCCACCACTCTGCCTGACTCCCGCAGTGACCACCTTCCCACATATGTTCAAAGACACTCCCCCCAATTGAACAGACCCCACCAATATAAGAACTGTCATAACCTCACTAACTTTAGCCCTACATTTAGTGATCTGCTTTCCTCAATAAACTGGTCCTTCCTCCATGAAGTCCCACTTGATAATGCTGTATACAAGTTTAACAATATTATTCTCAACACTCTGAACTCTCTGGCTCCAGCCAGAAAAATTATAATTAAATCCAACTTTGCTCCCTGGCTAACACAACCCATTCGTACCCTTATGTTCAAAAGAGACAATGCCTGGAAAGAATGGAAAAAAAAACTAAATCTTCCACTCACCTCCAGACTTACAGGGAACTCCATAATCTTACCAAAAAGCAGGCTGACCTTGATAAAAGATATTTCTATCAAAAGCCACAAAACAATCTTCACTCAAACCCTAAAAAATTTTGGCACACCATCAACAAGTTCATGCATCCTGGTAATTCTTCTACTCCTAACACCTGTCCCAATAGCTCTGACTTGGATACAGCCACCTTCCTTAACTCCTTTTTCATTGACTCCATTCAAAACTTGATTAAAAATGACAATACTCCTCCACACTACCGATTCCACTCCTTCTTCGCTCTCTCCCCCTTTCTTTTTTAAGTCCTCCCTTGCTGCTTATATTAGAACACTTCTCAGCAAATTAGACCATGCTTTCCTTCCAACCTACCTCCACTTTTCCTCAAAGTTTCTGCTAAATCTATTTCCTATCCCATCTCTATTTTAATCAATAGAGCTATCCAAGAATGCACAGTTCATGAAATTTGCAAGAAATTCTATGTCGTACCCCTGCACAAAAGCGATAACTCTTCTGACCCCGCTAGTTTTAAGCCTATCACTATACTATCATCCCTATCAAAAATATTGGAAAATGTATTCATAAACACCTTCTTGATCATCTTATACATACATGAAAGCCTCATAATACCAACCCAACTTGGTTTTTGCCCCCATCACAGCATTTCTACAGCAATCATCTATTTTACTTAGACCATTGCAAAATTGCATGACAACAACAAGCTAGTCTCCTGTCTTTTCCTTGAACTCTCTAAAGCCTTTGATACTGTCTTCTCCAAACTACTTTTGTCTAAACTATCTATCCTTAATCTCTCCAACTTCTCAGTTCAATGGTTCTCCAGCTACCTTTCCAACAGATTCCAATCAATCAGATGGCTCTGTGCCTCCTCCTTTCTTCCTGTTCAAATTGGAGTTCCTCAGGGCTCTACTCTTGGACCCTTACCTTTTAATATTTTTACCAATAACCTCTATGCTTCCTGCCCTCACTCCTCTTTAATACAATATGCTGATAACTCTACTATTATCTCATGTTCTGACAATCTCTCTCACCTCCTCACCCTTAGCCAAAAACCACTCCTCTCAGTTGAACACTGGCTAATCAGTAATCAACTCCTGCTCAACCCTAAAAAAACAGACATTTACTCTTCCTCTCAAAATCTCTACAACACAAAAATACCTTCACTGTCAACTCCCTAAATAACACTATTATCTCTGTCAAACTACATACAACACTGCTAGGCGTTACTATCGATGACTAACTTAAATTTGACATCTACACTCAACACACTAGCTTAAAGATCCACCAAAAATTAGGGATGTTATATAGGCACACAAAATATTTCACTAATGAAGCCAAATGTTTTCTTTCTCAGGCCTTCCTACTGCCCACCCTGTTGTATGCCGTACCCATCCTCACTAACTTACAATCCAATCTATCCTTTAAACTTGAAAACACATAATAAAATTGCCAGATTTGCTGCCAACCTCTCCTACCACTCCCACTACTGCATAGCTTTAAAAAACTTGCAATGGCTTGAATTCCAGCAACAACTCCTGCTTCCTCAGCTTCACATCTCTCACTCCATCCTAAACAAACCCTCCTCCTGTCCTGCTCTCTCTAACCCTTCTCACCCTAATCCCTAAAATGTACTCTCTTAAGCTCTGGTCTTCACCTCTTAGAAATTCATAAGACAAATAAGAACAGAGGCAAATGTCTCTGCAATCAGTCTGCAGCTAAAGCTTGGAATAAACTACCTCTATGCTTAAGAACTATCTTTAACACTTACAGCTTCAACAAATCTCTTAAGGACAACCTACTAAAATCTTGGTCCTGCCCTTGCTCTGTACCCACTTAATTTACTTTCTCTTTTTCCTCCTTATTTTTCATCCTGAGCTTACCCATAGCTATTGGTTACTACTACAGATACTGGGTTTGTTTTGTTTTTTCTTTGGTGTCTGACAACCTTGATTGTAATCAGTGTTAATGTCTACTATGCTATTTGATTGTAAAGTTCCTTTTTTGTTGTTATTTAATTTATGGCAATTTGTCTTGTATTTTTGTATATGTTTGGAGCTCTTCTCCTTGGGCCTCTGCTGAAAAAGGGTTTTTTCCCCGTTGGACTAATCCATTTAACAAATGTCAAGTAAAAATAAATAATAAATAAATAAATAATAAACTTCAGTAAATAGGGTGACAATATGCAAACATGTCATACTTCTTTCCTAGGTTTGAACCAGTTGGATATTTCATATTTGGTTCCAATTAAATCTTCTTGCTCTTTGTTCATATTCCCAGGAGGCAAAAAAGGATAATTGCTATCTCTGATTCTCTATGAACTCCTTAAAACTGCCATGATCCACAGAGTCAAAGCCTTTAGTGTAGTCAATAAGGAAGAAGTAAATATTTTTTTCTGGATCTTCCTTGCTTTCTCTATTATCCAGAGAATGTTGACACTTTGAACCCTGGTGTCTTATATCATAGAAAGAGGTAAGTCAAAAAATAAAAAAGGCATCTGGGTGCTTAAGTCCCAGGATCCTAGCACCTGACAGGCAGCTGACTTTTACTTGCTCCTTATTCAACCTAGTGAATGGGACATCAGTGTGCCTCACTATCGAGTCACCTATGACTAGTGTGTTGGGCATGCTGTTTTGCCTTAGGGGCTTTGGCTAAGTGGCACACTGTTTAGGAATCAGTAACCAGAGCTGTGGATGAAGGCAAAGTGGTTCATACAGCCTACCTTGATCTGGCCAAGGCCTTTGATACCATTCCACACTCAGGAATCATAGAAAAACTCACTAACCTGGCATCAACCTCTGTATCACTAGGTGGGTTGCAAACTGGCTCACAGGTAGAACCCACAGTGTGAAAGTAGCTGACTCCAAGTCAGACTGCCAACCACTCATGAGTGGAGTCCCACAGGATTCGGTCCTGGGTTGTCTCCTGCTTGGTTTCTACTTCTCTGAAATCCAGGCCAACACGAAGGGACTCTGGCTGACAAAGTTTGCAGACGATTGCAAGTTGGGAGCTATTATTAACTCCCCAAGTGATGTTGACATCCTACAGAAAGGCCTCAGTGAGACCAACGACTGGTGTCAGAACCATGGCCTTAAGCTCAATGCCAAAAAAATGTGTCATCATCCCCTTTGGGAAAAACCTAGTTCCCATGAATTACCACATTGATGGTAGTCCACTGAACACAGAAGGCATTATAAGAGATCTGGGAATACAGGTTGATAGCAACCTTTCTTTTGACCACCACATTTCCACTGTGGTCAGAAAGTCCTTCTATATGGCACATCTCATTACTAAGGGTTTTGCATGCAGGAAGAAAGAGGTCATTATCTTCCTCTACTCTTCCCTCATTAGGGCAATCACTGAGTATAATGCCCCATTTGGCATGTACCTCACTAAACACCCGCAACAATTGGAGAGGCAAAAAAAGTACCTCAAAAAGAGGATCCTAGGCCTAAAAACATTGTTCTCTATGGACAGACTAAAAAAACTCCAAATATTCTCTGTCTCATATCGCCTACTTAGAGGTAATCTCTGATTGACTTACAAAGCCATGTCTGACCCAGATCTGTTAGAAATGCTACATCTAAAGAAATACCAATCCCTCCATATCACATGCTCCAGAGACCTCAAACTCATTACCACAATCAACAGAACATGTTGGCGGGACAGGTTCATAACCCAGAGGCTGTCCATGCTATGGAACAGATTTCCCATATATATCAAGCAGATCACCTCATTGGCTCTCTTTAAGCAAAATCTTGATGAGTGAATGGGAAGCAGAAAATTCACCCCAGGGATCACGCCAGTGGCTTCAGTCGAAAAAGGCACTGAGAACTAAGGTCGGGTGGCATGATGCCAGGGTAATCCTATGGGCTAGGCTTGTAAAGGCTCCAGGGCCAATAGCCTAATACACACTTATGAACCTATGATACAAAAATGCCCAAATCCTAGTGTGCACACTGGTGCTAGGTTTGGAAAAAATGACATTGTAGAATCCTCAAGAAACAGAAACATTCCAACAATGGGGTTATGCCAGGGTCAGGGGGGAGGATGCCTCCTCCCCAATTGTAGAATGAAGTAGTAGCCCATAAAAAAATGAAAGGCCAAAAAAGAGCTATACAGATGATAGAGAAGACTATTAAGGATGGGAAAGAAATTATATATTTCAACATTTATGCAAAAAGCCAAGTATTTCCAGATAGAAGATATTAAGGAAGAGTACGAGAAAAATTAGAGGAAAGAAAAATACTTGCATAGAGAGAACTGTCAAAAGCTTCAAATGCAAATTTGCATTCATTAATATATCAGATCCATGAAAAGCATAACAAAGACAAGGAAACTTTGAGCTGCCTTGAAAAAGAACTGACAGAGGACTTGCAAAAATTAAAGAACAAAGCCCAGAGATTTCTGAAAAGTACAAAAAAGAAATATGGACAAGGGGAGGAAAAAAGAGATCTTATATGGGACAATATTTATGCAAAGCAGAAAGCCAAACTAATAAGTACAAAGAATGCAGCTCCAAAGATATTTGAAGAGAATGCAGGCAATGGCAGCTGGGTATGGAAAAGTTCACAATACAAAATAAGAAGACAAAGGGAGAAAGTAGAAAAGAGGATTAGTAATGGAGGAGTTAAAGAAACAGAAAATGAAGTTATGGATATCTTTCAATTGAAGGATTTAGTGTAGAAAATCCAACTCGGGTAATATCACAGCATGATCGAAGAATGAGTCCCCAAACTAAGGAGAAACAGGTGGAATGTAAAGCATCTGATGACTTACCACATGACATTGTTGTGGAGCATTCAGTAGAAGACCTATGCATGACTTCATTTGGAGTTGCAGATCTAAAGAAGTAGCAGGGAACAGTGGCAATGCAGGCAATGTTGTTGAGTGATGGGCCAATGAGTTCCCATTTGAATAGCAACAGGATCCAGATGAAGAGGATATGTTACAGAAAAATGTTCTGGAACATTCTGTAGAATACCTACACAAAACAGAGAGCAAAGAATGTGATCTCACTTTAGAAGAAAATGATCTAAGGAAAAGTCACTTGATTTAATAGAGATTTTTAGGTATATTAAGATCGATTAAAGAAATAAATTACAGAAAGTAAATAAGACTCAAATTGTTCAAAGTCTAATAAAACAGATGAACACAGTAGTCAAGAATATGAACAAAAAGTCATGTGATAAAACAGAAGTAAATAGGATATATCACTGTGCAGCCAAATTAATTATAGATAAAGTTTTACCACAAAAAACATTGAGCAATAAGGGAAAGGAAGGAAATCTAAAATGCCGTTGTGGAAGCATTGAATAGAAAAAAACTATAACAAAATTAAGTGAAGAAGTGTCACTGTTAGAAAAACATAGAATATGGAAGTGATTAAGAAAAATACTTAGAAGGATAGAAATGGTAAAAGCAACTTACAGTATTAGAAAAGATAGTAAAGAATATTTAGAAAACTAAAATTAATACTGAAAACAGCACTAACATCTAGGAACAAAGTCCAAGCTATTAACCAATTTACTCTTCCTTTTCTAATTTACAGTTTTTCCGTGATTGACTGGCTCCAGAAGGTACTGGATCAGTTGGACAGGAAAACAAGAAAAATACTTATCAAATGACTTATAAAAATCAGTGTATACCAAGATTATATATTCCCTGTTCTGAAGAAGGTATGGGCCTCCTCAAAACTGATTATATCTATAGATCTGGAGTCATAGGACTGCATACATATCTGCTGACCTCACAAGATCCAAACATAGTGAAAGTTTTAAAACATGAGGAGAACAAGTCTAAGATGACTTCCCTGCTTAGTTTAGCAGAAGCATGCTAGTGTCAAGTGGTAACAAAAATCAAACCAGAAGTAGATAAAAATCAGGCAGCAACTGAATGTGCCAAAAACAAAAGAAAAAATAGAAGGTGAAAGATCAGATGAGAAGGTAAGAAATGCGAAAAATGCATAAATATATTTCCAAGTACATGAAACTCCTGGAACAACCTCATGTCAATCAGGATCTAATGCTGGAATAGTTAAGGAGAGGCAAATTTAAACCAAAAGATGGAAGGTTAATATTGGTTTACCAGGATAGTGGACTATGTACATGTTACCTTACAAAGTCCATTGAACATGTCAGAAAAACAGATAAATACAGATTTTATGAAACAGAATTGGAAATAGTCTCACACCTTGTTGCTGGGTATGATGCATTAATTGCAGAAGGCCTGTATACTGAAATGCACAATAGTGTGACAAGACTGTTGCACTGGGGATTGTGCAAGCAATACAATACTGAAGTAGCTGAGAAGCACTGGAAACATTAGCCACAAAGCATTATATAAAATAATGAAGTTTACATCACATGGGATTACTAATTACCAACAGTTCAAAAAATAGATGCGAAAAAAACAGATATAGTAGTCCATGAAAAGAAGACAAAGTAGCATTGATCACTGAAATTGCTACACCCAGTGATAACAGTGTCTTACCTACAGAGGGACACAAAGTCATAAAATATCAGGATCTGCAGGCAGAAATAAGGATACCCAGACAGTTCCAATATTATTATGAACAATGGATCTTATAGAAAAGAATTTACAGTCATATTTAGATATGCTACCAATACATGCAACTCTGTATGAACTGCCGAAAAAGTCAATTCTGGGCACATTGCGGGTGTTGTGAAGAGCAATTTCAGATAACATCAAAGATTGAAACAATATTAATTCCATGATCCTTAATTATACTTTGACTTAAGAATGGTGTCCATTCCCATTATGGTATTAGAAACCCAAAAGACTTGGAGAAATTAAACTGGGAGACACAATAATAATACACAACATTTCATAATGGTTTGAATGGCTCCTTTAAATGATGGCTTAACCTCCCTTCAAGAAGTTTGACCCTAATTAACCTCACCATTTAATTAGTACACCTGCATTGGTTGAGCTTCTTAGTGCAGCAGTATATATTCAAAAGTCACATTCCTTGAGCATTTTTACAACTCAGACATTCACTGAAGACAGACCAGCAAAGATAAAGTTAGGGGGAAACAGCTTACCTCAAAAGTTCAGAAATATTGCCTTCTCAACAATAGCTTTCTCACAGGTGTGGCAGATTTCCTCATTATTACTCCATTTACTCTTTCTTAGTGTGATAAGGATTTCTATAACCTCTAGAGTTTGTCACATATATTTAAGCCTCTCAGCAGAGTCATTATACAAATAATCGTCCAAGTCATGAATCATTCCACATCGCTCTTTCTACCCATCACAGCTACAGCCATAGTTGAGATAAGAGATTTTCTCAACAATGGCTTTCTCACAGGTGTAGTAGATTTCCTCTGTGTTGCTCCAGTTATTCTTTTTTTACTGCAGTGAGGGTCTCTGCAACTGATGGGATTTATATCATATAGATTTAAGCCTCAGCATGTTATTTTACAAAACTGAAAGTGCAACTCATGAATCATTACAAACATTTTTTCTACACATTGCAACTATCAGCATAGACGAGACAAGAGGTTCTCACAGGCTTATGAACCCACATGAACACATGCAGAACACACGGAACATGCCATGACATAAATGTGCATATTTTATAACATGTATTATATTTGCAACTGAAGGAGGTGTTAAAGGGCAGTGATGAATTCAAAAGTTAAATTTCATACAGAGAATGCATACATGTTGCATGATTCCTCACAACAGTATGTCACTTTTAAAAAACACTAATATTGGCATTATCTGTTTCACACCCAATAAGAAGTGTTGCATGACAGCTGCCAGAATGGGCAAGAGGCATGACCTTGAAAGGGCAGCTACAATTCTTTCAGATTGAGATAAGGACCATGGCCATGGCTTCCATTGGCAGTATGTCTGGTACCCTGGTGTTGCAGTAAGAAGTCCACATTCTTCCTTTATTTATTGCACAGGGATCATCAGAATGTCTCCAATATAAACAAACTGAGAACCTGAACAGATATAAACCTACTAGTAACAGGAACCTGATGTAGTGCACACAAACCAAACAAGTAAGTTTCAATTATTTATTAAAGTTGAGCACTTTCATGCCTTTTTCTTACCAGAACTTCATCAGAACTACATACACAAGTTAAACCACATTTAAATACAAAAATTTAAAAATCACATGATTCCAGCCAGCCATTAAAAATTAACAATTAATTATTCAATAAACTTAAGCAGCATTGCAATATTTTAATTTTAAACGTGAATAAATGGAACTACCAAAAAGAAGAAACATTAGTGGTAATACTGGCATTCAACATTTGAACTTCCAGTGTTCAAATGTCGATTCCGTGTTACCATTTCTGAAATTTTGGTAATTCATTATTACAGATGTCAGCAAACTGGTTTGATCTAAATGTGGAAAATTATTTTGATTTTCTGCATTTTTATAGTTTGTTGCAGCAGATAGTGTTGTTGCTTTACAGAAAGAGGTTCCCCTGTTCTATTCTCAGCTGGGATACCTTCTGTGTGGAGTCAGCATGTCTTCCCTGCATTCATGCAAATTTCCTCTCACATTCCAAAAACATGCAGCAGATGAAATGGACAATCTAAATTAACCAAAGGTGTGAGTGTGTGGAAGAATTGCCGTGGCAGAGCTAGCCACCTGGCAGTGAATGGTCACTCCTGAAGTGACACCACTGACCTTCCCCAGGATTCAGCAAGCTCTGCACGGTGTGCAGGAATAGTGCAAGAGCTGCTGCAGGCAATATGGCCGACGTGTGATCCAGGAACGAGCTCCTGGGATGTGCATGAGTGCTCCTGCACTCTTCCTGCATGGACACAGACTCTGTATGCTAATTACCTCATTTGGTGGTGAAAACCATGCAAATGAGGTGAATTAGTGATCCAAGAAGCAGGTAGGCATCTGTGCAGGAATAGTGTAGACTGCAGTAATGTATTCAGCCAGTAGCTGAATACATTTCAGCAAACTAGAAAACTGAGGCATGATGGCATGACAGCTCATAAAAAAGCATGTATTATAAGGGTTAGGTGTGCCAATGGCCAAATATATGGCCATAGGCATGAAAAATAGTTTCAAAATTATAAAAAATAACTTTTTTTGGCTGATTTCAGCTTTTTAAGCATAGAGTAATGGTGCGCAAATGGGATCGGCCCAAAAAATAAGAAAAAAAGCTGGAATAAAACCCAAATCATCATTTTGCCATAATAGTCAATGGCATGCATAACACAACAATAGTGGTTCCTAAGGGGGAAGGCTGAGGGTCAGTTTTGTAATCATGCATTAGCAGTCAGTTCTATGCAAATAAGGGGAATGATACTGAATCACATATTTCTCCTCAGTGCTAGCTTGCACCCAACCATGTAGGTGCAATAACATCATGGTCTAAGCCTAAGAGCTGGATGACCTCATGAGGGGGAGTGTCATGACTGCTGTAAGCTTATTGGAGCACAGTGGCCCATGGATGTCCTTAGCTAAGCACAGCTAAGAAAGGGTGTGTGTGAATCTGCTGAGCAGTATTTACATTGCCTAAACAGGTGTGCGTGCCACCCACTGGGTTTTAAACACAAAAAAAACAGGGAATAGCAGCTCTGTTCACATCTGAGCACTGGGTTTGCATGACATGCCTCTAGGCTTAAAGACAATGGGAAGGGAAAACAGCATTAGGAAGGTAATTAAGGAGAACTAGCATAGCTGGCAGGTGAAATGTATCAGAATCAGCCAATTACACAGGCAGCAGCCCAGCCCAGCACACTATTATAAACTATGCAAACACCTTTCACTGTTTTTTCCCACAAACTCTACACCACCGGTGTACCCAAACGGGGAAATTTTACCTAACAAAACTAACAAAATGATAGGGGTTGCTGTCACTCTCATACATCAATATGTGGAAGAGGCTGAGGGTGGTGAGGATGTGAAAGCTTATGACCAACACACAGTGAGGAGAAAGAGAAGAGTGTACAGACCCAAGGTAACTTGCCAGGGGCTACATGAGCTGGAGATAGTGGTGCGCTGTATGGTGGGCAGGGACCTCCTACAGCAAATTGTTGAGCTGTGCCGGCCATGCCTCACACACAGAACCAACAGAGGGAACCAATCCCAGTGGATACCAAGGTATGTGTAGGCTTAAGAATACTAGCCACAGGTACCTTCCAAAGGCCAACTGGGGCTATCATGGGGATCTCACAGACATCAGCATCCAGTGTACTCCACCAGTTCCTGGATGCCATGTCAACACATGCCAATGAGCACATATATTTCCACAACACCCGTGAGGCATTGACCAGCAATATGCGTCTCTTCCTCCAAATAGCAGAATACCCTGAGGTAGTGGGTGCTATAGACTGCACGCACATACACATCAAAGCACCACCCAGTGAGTGGGGTAGAGTCTACATAAACCGCAAGGGCTTCCCCTCCATCAACTGCCAGGTTGTGTGCGATGCCCAGGCATTATAATGAATGCGTGTGCTGGCAGCCTTGGAAGCTATCACGACACCCACATCTGGCATATGATACAGCTGTACCAGAGATTTGCCAGTGGGGACATACCATATGGCCACCTAGTGGGGGATGCTGGTTACACACTGGAGCCGTGGCTGATGGCACCCATCAGAAGTGCACACTCACCTGAACAATAACTCCATAATAAGGCACACGCACAAAACAGAATCATAATAGAGCATGTGTTTGGGATGCTGAAGTTACGGTTCCAGTGCCTGGACATATACAGTGGAGTCTTGCAGTACTCTCCAGCTACACAAATTTTCATTGTATGTGCCATGCTACACAATATGATCCTGTGGAAACAGCTACAGCAGGAACAGCACAGGGCAGGGTCACACAACACCCCCACCATAGCCAAGGCCAGCGCAGAGGGACTCAGAGGAGCAACAACCTGAACCTGCCCCTGTAGGCAGAAGAAGGCATGCCCAGTATGCCCAGGCTTTGGCAAAGAGGCAATGCATAGCACATACACTGACACGGTAGGAACCCAGGGAATGACACCTCTCTCTGACTCACACATTCAGTAAAAGGGATGCCAAACATGACACTACCTGTGCTTTACCATATATAGGGAGTGTACTATGTGCATCCACCATAGTCATCCCTCCAGCACCATCCTCATTACTGGCACAGCCAAAAGGTAAGTCACTCTCCCTATCAATTGCTGAATGGAGTAGTATGTTCTGCTACTTGTATCTATGGTATGGATGTGAGAATGCAAGGGAATCGGGTGGCTGAATGGGATGGCAGCAGATAGTAAACACCTATATGGGCAGCATGAAATCCATAACAAATACTGGTGTCAACAAAGTAGGCAGTACTAGACAAGGTGGCAAATCCCACTACAGGACATGTGGTGGGCCAAATGTGTGTCCATAGGACACACACATGCATGTTAGTGAGGCTTACATATTCAACAACAGTCTCAGCCAGCAGGACAGGTGTAGATGACCACAAAGAAAGGCTGTGCTAAGGCCTCCAATTGATGGCAACAGAGAACAGCCCCCCTCCAGACCTACACAGACAGACTACAACAGGTCAGGCAGTTGGATGTTAGTTCTGAAAGGTAAGAAGTCGGAAACTGAAATGTAGGTCAATAAAACCTAAGATCTGTACTCCACTGATATGCCTCTAGTCTGCATGATAGGTCAGAATACAGAATGAAATGGAAGCCAACACAGTACGTGAAATACCAGTACAGTCATAGCAAATGTTTAAAATTGTCTGGTGTGCCCCCCCCCACCACAATCCTATGTAGAAATGTAGTAACATGTGCATGTGGGTTTAATAACAGTGGAGCACAGATTACCTGAGCTGGCCAAATTAGCAGGATAGATTGCTGCATGTGTACAATATACAGGGCTCTGTGTGTTAGGTTGTTGTGTGTTGTATATTGTGTGGACATTGTCAGCATGTAGGCATGGAGGATTGTGTCCCAGTGGCCTATGGCCAGTACTGTTGATGACAGGGCCATATTCTGAAAACTGCAGTGCCAATCACAATGCATCCCAGCAAGACCAAATCCAGCAGTCATCCATACTCATTGTTCGGATGTAATATCTGTCACCATCTGAAAGATGGACATGCCATGAATGTGGGCCCAGACATCACACAGTACACAGGTAGAAGTACCCTAGACAGAGTATATAAAATTTAACTGTCAAATGCACACACCTTTGGAAGTGTACATACAGGTTAGCAGCACATTAGTTGTCTGTGTAGTATGGAATACTGATGTAGACTAGTCAATCACTGGTAGACCACAAAAGGCACAGTTATGAAGTAATGAGAAACTGCTGATATCCCCACACAAGCCAGCATAAGGAGAATGTCCCAGGTATATCTGTGAGTCATCTGCAAGAAGCTTCCATATCACACATGCACTCTGCTCATCCCACCATCAGCCACAGGTTCATCACAGGTCATATCCCTGCTGTTGGGAATGGGTACGGTATGACATCCACTTCTCTATGGGAATACTCACAGAATGCAGCATGCTGAAGAGCTGTCCCATGCAGGTGTGTCCCCTAGCTGTAAGTAGCACCCTGCCAGCATCCACACCAGTGGATTAATAAGGACAGGAACTATTGCCATTAACACCTTGCACAACTACCCTGTCACCCCAGGGGAATCCAGTGGCTTGCAGCCTGGGACTGTAGGAGTGACAGAATGCCTTGCCTGCTACAGATGGCCTGTATCACTACCAAATTCCCTACACTCCTCTATCAAAGGCCTGTGCCTCACCCATACTCCAATGTATGTTATCTCATGGGGTCCCAAATAACAACATAACACAGTCCACAGAACACAAGTGCAAGGCCATGTCGACAAATCCCAGTAGCATCCACCAACATGTCCTACTGCATAAACTGTGGACCAACCCCTAAATACCGCTGGGATGAAGGGATGACTATAGGGATACTTATCAGATATCGCTCATTTAATGTTAGAAAGAGGATAGAATAACAGAGGGGGGTATAGAAGCATGGACGCCATGGAGTGTGTGAAGTCTGAAACTACTACCCCTGCCTGCAAACCCAGTAATGGGTGGCTACAAAACTTCTCATAAACCACAATGTGAATGGGAACTGATCAAATATATGAGCTCTGCCTCCAGGTAACCTGTGTGAATCTGTACAGCAGAAAGGTATGGCTACAGCAGGATATGGCCATTCTGTCATGTTGATAGATGTACAAACAGGGAATCCTCAGCCAGCACAGTACCAAGGTGCTGGACCATTTACACAGACCCAACAGCAAGTGTCTGAGGCTCTCCTACAGAATGGCATGAATGTGCAAGAATATGTAGGCTGCAGACCACAATACTGGACACAGCTTCATTCATCTGGTATTCCCTAGGAAATTACTCTGAGCAAATAAGTATATCTGTCAGTAGTTGATGGGATAATACATCACAGTGTAAAACAGTGCATATGTCTGAATATTACTGCTAACACCAAAACCATGTAGCACAAGCAACACAGACACAATAGTTACAGTATCCCACTATCCTTTGCCCATTTTGACTCGATATTGTTAGCCTATCTACAGATATCCTGCAGAAACAGGTTGCTAGCTGTAGGTGTAGAACACAAATTCCTGCACTGGAGTACAACCTACCTGTAATGGATTCACACATTCAATACAGAAGGTCATACTGGGCATGCTCCCACACTAAGAGAAATGAAGCTCATGTCTGACAACAAAATACAGAAGGGTCATACTGGGCATGCTCCCACACTTAGAGAAACAAAGCCCATGTCTGACAACAAAATACAGAAGGGTCATACTGGGCATGCTCCCACACTTAGAGAAAAGAAGTCCATGTCTGACAACAAAATGCAGAAGCGTCATATTGGGCAGGCTCCCCCTTAGAAATGAAGCCCATGTCTGACAACAACAGTGGACTATACATATCTGTCAGTCACAGATTGTTGTGCACACACACCACATTGCACATCATTCATGCTTTGCACACACATCAGATAGGAATACGCACATATATCCAAGAAAAACACTATAATAGGTCAAACATACACAAACAGAGATGTGGGGAAGAGAGAGAGAGAGACAGTGACAAAGATTGTCCCATCATGAGGCTTGTCCCACCCACCACACATCCAATTGGCAAATATCACACAATGCGCCGATGTCTATCACCGTAGATATTTGCTTCTGGTAGCCATCAGCACTATAGTGCCTGTGGTGCTTGTAATAACTGTGTAACATGACAGTACAAGTCAGTATTCATCTAGCAGTCGTATACCCAGTCCTATCAAATGTAAAGTTGTGTGTATCTAAGTGTTGTATGTGTGTTTCCAGAGGAATGGTTTATGGCCCATTCACACACACTGCACTCCCCATTGCCCTACTTTAGTAAGCCTGCTGATGTCAGTCACCTTGAAATACCCCTTTGGACAAGATTCATCCCTATAAGTTCTGTGGCACATGCAATAACTGCATAATGCAATAGCATGACATACTACTTAGGTAGGTGTTCTATTCCCAGACATGGCAAATGTGAAACTGTGTGTGTAGGATCAATGATTTTGAGGCCTTTCACAGTAACTACACCTCCTATTGCCCTACTTTAGCAAACCTGCTGATGTCAGTTACCTTGAAATACCTCTTTGGAGAAGGTTTACCCCATAAGCTCTGTGGTGCATGTGATAACTGCATAATTCTATAGTGTGAAGTACTAGTTAGGTAGGAGTTCTAATCCCATGCATGGCAGCTGTGAAACTGTGTATGTTTGTTTGTGTGATTTTGAGACTATTCACAGTCACTACACCTCCCATTGCCCTACTTTAGTAACCTGCTGTCAGTCACGTTGAAATACCTCTTTGGACAAGATTCAGCTCTGTGGCGTGTGCAGTAACTGCATAATGCTATAGTGTGATGTACTAGTTAGGTAGGAGTTCTAATCCCAGACATGGCGACTGCAAAACTCTGTGTTTATGTGTGTAGGGATCAATGATTTTGAGGCCATTCACATTCACTATGCCTCCAATTGCCCTACTTTAGCAAGCCTGCTGATGTCATTCACCTTGAAATACCACTTTGGAGAAAGTTCAGCCCTTTACACTCTGTGGCATGTGTGATAACTGTGTAATGCTGTAGTATGATGTGCGAGTTCTAATCCCAGACATGACAACTGTGAAACTGTGTGTGTGTGTGTGTGTGTGTGTGTGTGTGTGTGTGTGTGTGTGTATGTGTGTGTGTGTGTGTGCACACGCACGTGTGTGTGTATATGTGTGTGTGTGTAGGGATCAATGCTTTTGAGGCCATTCACAATCACTACACCTCCCATTGCCCTACCTTAGCAAGCCTGCTGATGTCAGTCACCTTGAAATACCTCTTTGGACAATGTTCAGCCTGGTAAGCTCTGTGGCTCATGCAATAACTACGTAAAGCTATAGTGTGATGTACTAGTGTGTGTGTGTGTGTGTGTGTGTGTGTGTGTGTGTGTGTGTGTGTGTGTGTGTGTGTGTGTGTGTGTGTGTGTGTGTGTGTGTGTGTGTGTGTGTGTGTGTGTGTGTGTGTGCAGAGATTAATGGTTTTGAGGCAATTCACAGTCACTACACCTCCCATTGCCCTACTTTAGCAAGCCTGTTGATGTCATTCACTTTGAAATGTACCTTTGGACAAAGGCTAACCTTGTAAGCTCCGTGGCACATGCAATAACTGTGTAATGTTATAGTGTAACATACTAGTTAGGTAGGAGTTCTAATCCCAAACATGGCAACTGTGAAACTTTCTCTGTGTGTATAGAGATTAATGGTTTTGAGGCCATTCACAGTCACTACACCTCACATCTCCCTACGTTAGCAAGCCTGCTGATGTCATTCACCTTGAAATACACCTTTGGACAAAAGCTAGCCTTATAAGCTCCATGTTGCATGCGATAACTGTGTAATGCTATAGTGTAACATATTAGTTAAGTAGGAGTTTTAATCCCATATATGGCAACTGTGAAACTCTGTGTGTGTGTGTGTGTGTGTGTGTGTGTG
>NC_056731.1:1410047900-1410050400 GCF_019279795.1 Protopterus annectens | reverse complement strand
CAACTACTACACACCTGTGAAGCAATGAACCCATGCATCTCAGTACTGGCAAGTGTGTGTGTGTGTGTGTGTGTGTGTGTGTGTGTGTGTGTGTGTGTGTGTGTGTGTGTGTGTGTGTGTGTGTGGAGGTTAATAATTTTAAAGCCATTCACACTCACTACACCTCCCATTGTCCTTCTGTAGCACGCCTGCTGATGTCAGTCACCTTGAAATAACCCTTTGGCCATATATCAGCCAAATAAGCTCTGTGGCACATGTAATAACTGCATAATACTGCAGTGTAGCAAACTACTTAGATAAGAGTTCTACTCTTGACCCTGCCAACTGTGATAATGTGTGTGATTCCCTGAGAGAGTGTGGGTGTGTCTTTCTTGACACCTGCTTTTGTGGACAGTCACATGTACTACACTTCCCTTATCCCTCCTTTATCACTATTGCTGATGTCACTCACCTTTGAAGATATCTTTGGACAACTCTCAAACATGCAAGCTCTGTATTGCGTGCAATAACTGCATAACAATGTAATAGCAATACATAATCAGGTAGGAGTTTGAAACTCAGTACTGGTAAGTGTGTGTCATCAGTGTCCTGTGTGGGTGTTGGGGTGATTGTGTAATCCATTGCAGTTTGGGTTTTGCTACATCATTATATTGAGGAACTACATGCCTCATTGTCGACATTACAAGGCCAACATTTTCCAAACACTGTAGAGATTGTTGTAGACAATCCTCAACCATAAATGTGTACAGCCATGTGCAATCACCATGTGACAGTATAGATTAGTACACAATATAGGCAACCATCATAATGCCCAGATACCACTCTCCACCCATGGATCATACACAAACATGCTTGGCTCTTACTCTCCTACTCCCTTCCTTTCTTACTTTTTCTCTGTCTCTCTCTCTCACTCCCTCTCTGGTGGATGTGGAAAAGTACATCTCCTTTGCTTGGGCAGCAGCTTAAGTTTTGTAAATGATGCTCATGATCAGCTGATGGCCTGTGCACAAATTGCAGTCCCCCACTTGCTAATTGCATGTGGAACAGCTGAGGTAGCATTCCTATAGCCAATTGCATGGAAACACACTCCTATAACTAAGCACTTCATGTGCATGTTGGGCCTTTTCCTTCACTGTGAGCAGGATTTAATTTCAATGTTTGACAAACAGCATTACAGAGGGCTGTTGGAAATACCTCTTACAACATCCACTCTGGAGACAGGCTAACAAACAGGAGGGGGATGTTCCAGACATGGGGACAGAATGTAAGTATTACTGTTCTACATTTGAAGTAATATTGGTTTAACATGGCTTGTGTGGATATGGCTGTTCTACATGGTTTATAATCTGGCATGATAGTTTTATGTGGTTGAGGAAACTCTCACCTGTAGGGCTATCTGCAGACTGGCCAGAGGTTGGAGTCTTGCATGTGTTGTGTTACTCACACATTTCCTGTCTTTAGAAATGCAGTAGCATACTCTAATGATCGCAGTCAGTACATGGTGACATCCATATGAGTTACTGACTTCATATCCCTCAGAAGACATATGTCACAACAAACCCTGTTACACCAGTAAATGTATGAGTTATTAACAGCAACATGTCAATATTAGCCATTTGTTTGTACCTCCAACCCCAAGTCTGTCACCCTTTGTACATATGCCATGCAGTAAGAGGTGCGTATGTTCAGTACATTATTATTTACTGACATCATACCTGATACCAAGCCAGTGAGATATCAGACTGCTAGACATGTTATGTATAGCAGGCCTTTTATTTGAGGACAAAACCTTGACATTCTGTTGTAGTGTGAACAGTAGTGGGGTCTGTGTACTTATGGTGATTGTTGACAGAGTGTGTATTGTGAATATGTAACTTGGCCTGTGTACACACTGTGGTGGATGTCATTGTTCTTGGTCCTGTTCTATCTGATGTTGCATGCTGCTTCAGTGTATGGTTCCCTATCGGCATACATGTTTCTAGGGCAAGACCAACACATGTCCCATACCACAGTCAGGCATCAGACTACACTGTGTATTGGCCCAGTATATGTAAGGTTAGTATGTGAGTGGCACATATGAGGATGGTGTTGCTCACACAGTCCATATACTGTAATATTAATTAAGCTTACAATAGAGACTGTGGCTGTGTTCAGGTTGGTTGTGGTATGTACTTTCACACTGGTGTCTGTTACTCTGTGTTGTTACATGCCTGTAGAGCTTACTATAGTTGCAACTATGTGTATTCCCCCATAAGAAACATAGGCCAGTGTTGTGGCAGTCTACCTGTAGTTTGCACAGTGCTTTGTGACATGCTAGCAGCTCACTGTATTTACCTAGTGTGATGTTATGTCCAAATATTTGTCAGATGTACTCTGGCCATGCCACCATAACTGTTGCGTATTTCTGATAAAGCAGTGTGATGCTGTACAGATGTATGTCACTAACTAGTGGGTAGTATGTGGGCTTGTGACCTCTCCTCCTCCAGATAATATGTGTCAG
>NC_056731.1:1409900400-1410040400 GCF_019279795.1 Protopterus annectens | reverse complement strand
GCCTATTACAAACCTATGAAGTTTTTGCATGATACATGTCATCTTAACATGACTGTCCTGAAGGTGGTGGGTTCTGAAACTCATGTGTCTATCATGACTTCATTACTTCCACCTTCAGCTATTTGCCACACTAATATACATATCTTGAGGTACAGAAAACACACGATAATGGCTTACATCTTGTCATTCTGTGCAGATATGCACAGTTGACTGGTATGGCCCACTGCCCACAGGGCCAGATGCTATGTCCATAGCAGTTGTTCAGCAGGACATCATTACAGCAACAGATCTTGATGGCACATATAAATCTTTCCACATCATCTATCTCATTATTACAGACCAAGTACTTCATTTAATTACATGCATACATGTTTCACATACCTGTTTTAGTACTGTGCTCTCTTCTATGTACACTTATAGGTTCATAGGTTCATAGGTTCATACTAGGCTATCTGCCCTAGGGCATTTATAAGCCTAGCCAGAGTGTGTTTGGCTTTCACCACCCATTTTAAATGAATTTTGCTATGCCCTTTTTCGAGGTTAGTATACTGTACCTCTGTCTAACAGTGACACAGAAGTGATACCCAGGGTAAACCTATGATCTTCCATCCACTCATCAAGATTCCTCTTGAAGAGAGTCAATGAGGGACTCTGCCTAACCTGGACTGGGATTATATTCCAGAGTGAAGGGAGCCTCTGGGTTATGAATCTGTCCCTCCAGCATGTCCTATTTATTTCAGTGCTGAGGTTCAAGTCTCTCAAGTGCGTAGCTCGATGGGATTTGGATTTTCTGAGGTGCAGCATGTCAATTAATTCCAGGTTGGACATGGCTTAATACGTCAGGCACAGATTGCCTCTGAGCAGGCGGTATGCCACTGAGTAGAGCTGGAGTTTCTTTAACCGGGCAGCATCTGGCATCTGTTTGAGCCCTTTGATCCTCTTGGTGAGGTACTTTTGGGGTCTTTCCAGTTGCTGCAGGTGTCTGGTAAGGTACATCCCAAAAGGGGCATTGTACTCAATTATGGGCCTGATGAGGGATGAGTAAAGAGGCACGATGGCCTCCCCTGATCTAAATGTGAATCCCTTCATGATTAGGTGGGCTATATAAAATGTTTTTCTAACCACTTTCGCCACGTGGTTTTCAAATGAGAGATTGCTATCAACTTGGGTCCTCAGGTCCCTAATTACTTCTTCCGTACTTAATGAATTACCACCTATGTGGTAATTTGTGGGCACTTTGTTTTTGCCAAAGGGGATGACTATACACTTTTTGGCATTTAGCTTGAGGCCATGGCTCTGGCACCAGTTGTCTGTTTCTATGAGGCCCTTTTGTAGGTTGCTTGTGTCGGCTGGAGAGTCAATTATGGCACCTAGTTTGCAGTCATCTGCGAACTTGGTCAGTCACAGTCCTTCCTTGTTGGCCTGTACCTCCAAGAAATATATACCGAACAAGAGAGGTTCCAGGACTGAGCCTTGTGGGACACCACTTGTAACTGGTTTGGAGTCTGACATGGCTCCAGAAATTCTAACCATGTGGGTTCTGTCCTTGAGCCAGTTTGCAACCCATCGTGACATAGGGGTTTATATTTAAGCTGGTGAGCTTATCTATAATGCCCAAGTGGGGTATTGTATCGAAGGCTTTTGTGAGGTCCAGGTAGGCTGTGTGGACCACCTTCCCCTCGTCAATGGCCTTGGTGACCGTTTCAAAGAAATCAACCAGGTTTAAGAGGCAGGATCTGCCCTTAACAAAGCCGAACTGCATAGGATCCAGTGTTTGTAGGTCCCCAATATCTTTATTTATGAGGTCCATGATGATCCTTTCCATAGCTTTGCAGACCGAGCTAGTCAGGCTTATGGGGCGATAGTTTCCAGGATCCGTTGAGGCACCACCTTTGTGGAGAGGATCCACTGTTGCTGTACGCCACTCTTTGGGTACATATCCTGTAGTAAGGCTGAGATTGAACAGTAGTTTTATGTTTGGGTTTAGCTCTTCTTGGAGTTCATGTAGGGGCAGCCGGGACACCGTCTGGTCCCATTGATGCTGTGTTTTTTGCTTTGGAGAGGGCGGCTCTTACCTGAGCATCTGAGATGTCAGGGGGCAGCACTCTGCTGGGATAGATATTTGCCCTTTTGGTGGGGAGGGGGGGGAAAGTTTGTGCTGAACCTTTCAGCTGGGATGTTGGCAATGTCTGTGGGTTTGGTGTATTTTTTGTCATTTTGGACTAATTCTGAGCATATCTGGGAATTCCCACCCAGGTTCCTACCATAACTAAAGAAAGCCTTGTGATTATCCTTAGTGTCCTGTGCAATTTTTCTCTCGAAGCTGGCCTTAGACGATTTTATGAGTGCCCGTAGTTTTTGTTAATACTGATCAGAGATGCCTTCCCTTTTTGGGATTTTGCTCTATCATGTAGTAGCTTCCTCCTTCTATTGTATAGTTTGTTTATGGCTGGGGTCCACCAGACAGAATGCCTGCCTTTGGAGGATTGGGTCTTGGTTTTATTTGGGATTGCATGATCCATGCATTCCTGAAGGTATTCATAGAATGCGTTTATAAAGGATTCTGTGGTCTGGGCCATATTTTCCACAGGCCCGGGGGCTTTGAAGGATTCCACCTCGGTTTTGAGGAGTGTGAAATTTGCTTTAGAGAAGTTTTTCACTGTGGTTTTCAGGGCAGGGGGTGGGGTCTGGATGTGAATATCCAGTGAGATTAGTTTATGGTTTGATCTTACCAGTGAGGGATACACTTCTGGTCTGGAGCATAGAGCCCCCATGTTGGTGATGATCAGGTCCAGTATGTTTTCCCCTCTTGTGGGAGTGGTAACAAGTTGTTCCATAGCATTTGAATTTATAAATTCTAGGAACCTTTGGGCTAGGGTGTTGGAGCTAGAGTAATGCTCCCAGTCTATGTTTGGATAGTTGAAGTCTCCCAATATAATGGTGTTTGGAGAGATCTTCATATTTTCCAGTGATCTCAGGAAGGCTGAGTGGGGTTCCTGGGTTTGGGAGGGTGGTCTGTAGCAGGCTATAAACTGGAAGGCAGTTTTACCCACTGTTAGTTGCACATGGATGGTCTCTGATGCTTCGTGCTGTGCCACCAACCTGGAGGTGTGGGTATCTTTAACGAATATTGATACTCCCCCTCCTTTTGTGGTTCGGTCCAAGTTTTGGGGCCGAAAAGCATGGTATGAGATATAACCTGGTAGTGCTGGGGTGCTCTCGGGAGCCTTGAACCAGGTTTCTGTTACTGCACAGATATCGATGTTCTCCATGCTAAGGAGAGTTTTGAGTGCGTGCATCTTGAGGTTTAGACTTCTAGCATTGAGTAGCATTACTCTTAGTTTCTTATCCCTTGTGATACCTATGGAGGTGGGTTTGTCTTTTGAGCCTTGCCTAAAAAAGGCACTATGGGGGTGGCAAGAGCCTTTGCCAATATCCGAAAGCCCAGGGGTGACAGGTGCAAGCCGTCTCTAGCGAAGCATCGTGGCTTGTCGAGCATGTCATCCCAGGCTGACAGGCATTGGATCCCCTTTGAATTACACCAATACTTAAGCCAATTGTTGAAATTGATCATCTTGTCTTCATATTGTGGCATCATTCTTGGTGAGGGTAAGATGCTACTCAAGGTCAGGGTCATATCGGCCTGGGCTACATGCTCAGAGAGCTCCTCTATGTCTCTTTTCATTTAGTCCAGGGAGGTACGTCTCAGGTCATTCACAGCAGCATGGACAATGACTGAGTCATATTTGTACTTGCCTTGGAGTGACCTGAGTGCTTGTGTTATGTGGCGGATCCCAGCACCCGACAGGCAGCTCACCATGACCTTCTCCTTGTTCAGCCTGGTGAGTGGGACGTCAGTGTGCCTGACGATAGAGTCACCTATTACAAGTGTATCAGGTGTGTTGTTTAGCCTTAAGGGGGTGTGACAGTTTGGCACACTGGCTTTGTGAGCTATGTGTTTTACATGTTTTGTTTTGGGGTAGCAGTTGCTTGGGTGTCTGCTTTGGAGGTCTCTGCTTCTTAGGCAGATTTTTATTTAGAGCCTCCGAGTATGTTTTTGTGTGTTTATGTGTTTGGTTTGCTGTTGTGGTAGGTCTATGTGAGACTGGAATTGTAGTGAGTGTGGTTTCCTTCTCCTCCTGACTGGTTATGCCAGTACTGAGTTGAGAGAGCTTAGCCTCCAGTTTGGCTATATGATTGCATCTCTCACATGTGTTGGAATTTGTTAGGAGGAGGAGAGGTTCATAGGTTCATAGGTTCATACTAGGCTATCTGCCCGAGGGCATTTACAAGCCTAGCCCATAGTTTTGTGGCTTACGCCACCCCTTTAGTATGGGGAACTATACCCATTATTTTGCTGTGCCTCTGTTGAGCAGTGACACTGAGGTAATCCCTGGGGTATATCTGCGATCATGAGCAGAGGGTTGTCTTTGTACATGAGGCAGTTGTAACATTGCCTCAAGATTCCCAGATTCACCAGCTGGACCGGAGAGGAGATTGACAACTGACCTTTGGACATGCTAGAATAGTATTGGGAATTCCTTTATAATTGAAAAAAAGGGCCAGTGGGGAACAAGGTACTCAAGGGGAGTTTGTGAGGATGTAGTGCTTTTAATTTTTTAGTGCTGACTTATATAATTGCTTTAATGAGCAAGTGCCAGGCTTTAGAGTAGGAATAGGGTGTTTATTATGAGAACTAGATGAGTTCTAAGGGAAAAAGTGAAGAGCAGACTTTGTGGAGCCAAGAATGGTTTAAACCCAATTAAGCGGAGCTGCCCGATGCTGCGCTATGCGCAAAATCACGCAAAGCCATGCCAAAGAGGGTTTTATACAGGGGGACTTGAAAGAGCTAGAAATTGGCCCAAAACAGCCAATAGACTACCAGATTCTTGTGCTGGGAACACTCCTCCAGGGATAGATAGGCTGCTCTAAGCTCCCCACTGCCACTGGTGAACAAAGAAGCCTCCCTTTATCCAAGAAAGGAAATGGGCAACACAGGAACTTTCCAAAAGTCCAGAATACAGCAAAGCCTGTATTTGGACTACTCTAGGTCAGGAAAGACAGGAAACAAGGATCTTTTTTTTTTGTTTTTTTTCTTTTTTGCAACAAACAGCAGGAAAATGCAATAAATATGTAACACAGGCTAGCGCCTGTAAATGTCCCTTGTTTTATTTTATTTTGTTTTTGTTTTGGTTTGTAGTATTCTCTCTTTCTCTCTCCCTCTCTCTCTTGCTCTCTCTCTCACCCCCTCTCCACTACACGGATTAAGCTGGTTTGAATAGGTTTTAGCATGGATTTTGTTGGTGATGCTCATGATCAGGTGATGGCCTCTGCACCAATCAATGTTTACCACTTGCTAATTGCATACAGCCAGCTGTGTAGTACTTCCATATACCAATGTCATGGCAACCCACTACTTTAAATGACTACATCATGTGAGCATTGTTCCTTTACCTTTCCTGTATGGAAGACATCCTTCCTGTGTGTGGGCAGCAGTGTTACAGACAGCAGGTAGCAATACCTCTTATAATAGGACTTGCAGACACAGGCCAACTACATGCTTGTATAAGGTTCCAGACTTAGGGACAGTGTGAGTATTGCTGTTATATGCATTGAATACCACTAGTTTTACAGATTTATGTGTACATGCTGGGTTTGCATGGAATGCAGTCTGTCTACATAGCTCTCAACTGTGGGCCTATCCATATGATGGCCAGAAGATAGGCTGTTATGTTTTGTCTGTATACCACACAGGTCTTGGCTCTGACATATCAGTGGCATTCTCTCTGTTGAGTGCTATCAGTACATGGCAACATCCATTTGTGTCTCTGACTTCATATTCCTGAGTAAGGGTATGTTGCAAGCAATCCTGTAACACCAGCAACTTTCACAGTGTATAACAGCAATATTGCAAATATGGCCCTGTGTTCCAGCCTCTGTCCTCCACCTATATACCAGGCTTTATCTAGATGTCATGCAGTAAGAGGTTGTTAAGTGGTGGCCTACCATTATTTAGTGCTGGCATTCCTGCTATCATTCCAGTGATGTTGTAGACTCCCACACAGATTGTAGGGTAGGGTATATATATATATATATATATATATATATATATATATATAAGAGGGTTACAGCTGGACAAAAATGTGTGTGACTTTGTACAATCCAGAGGTCAATATATGCAAAACACTGTTATATCACCTTGTAAGACATTTTATGCGGGATGGGTATGAATGTTTTTAACCTAGGCTGTTACAACATGTGAGGGATATCAGTAGTAAGACACATTAAGGTATATGGCTGTACTTTTTCATACATTTCACCATGGGAACAGTGGTGGGCTAGAGCTTACTGTCTTACAGTGTGATAGCGATGTTTTAAGTTAAGCATTGTTATGTAACAGATACATTTCTATTGTGACAACTTAATTCTTTTCCCCCTAAGGGTTGAGTATAGAGTGTAATTGGAGGCTGCTGAACTACACCTATAATTAATGTGTTGATTGTTTTTTATCTTCCAGGCAAATGTTTTTTTTTTTTACTGTTGTACTACTTGAAGGCCTTATCCTGCTCAGCAACATATGTTATGTTTGTAGATTACTGTATGAAATGTTTTGTTTGAGAATTGCATTACTCAGTTATGATGTATTTCAAATACCTAACTGCTATAAGAAATGGCATATACAACTGAAATAGTACACACATAAACATTTCTATGTATGCAAACTTGGGTGTGGTGTCATGTCCTTTGCATTGTCTGTAGGTATATGTTTCATGCAGTAATTGTCTTTTTTATGAAAGAATCAAAAACTGGCTATTTTAAAAGGTAGCAACTGGGGGAATACTGGCTGTTCGATATGCTGTGTACCCTCTATATATACTCTTCTTATACATATCTATAAGTAGTAATATATTTATATGTGTACGTATGTGTATATACATATATATCTATATATATGTATATATATATATATATATATATATATATATCTATATATATGTATATATATATATATATATATATATATATATATATGTATATATATATGTGTGTGTGTGTGTGTGTATGTATATATGTATCATTGGAAGGTTTACTGCTTCCACATTGCACATTCCCTATGGTAGACAGACTGTTCTGCATGATATTTTAGTGATATCATCCTGACATATTACAGCTGAGATGGCTTACTGTTAACTTGTTGTGGCTATGTTGTGTAGGGTTCTGGGTTTGAAACTTGCAAGTGTTGGTTATTGTGTTGCAAGACAGACCTGTTCAGCTGTGGAGGAAGGCATGATGTCAGTAATAACAATAGGTACTTACTTTGGGCCCCTTCACCCCCATTAACAGTGCCTTTGCTCAGATGTTTTGCAGTGAGAGGTTCAGAGTGTGGATCCAATGTGCAAACGCAATACACACCCACACACACACACACACACACACACACACACACACACACACACACACACATATATATATATATATATATATATGTATAGGGTCTATGTTATATATTCAAAATTTCAAAATGTCGAATACCATATCTAAGGGTTGGGAGGGTGGCCTAATGGTTAAGGTGTTTGCCTTACAAACACAAGGTTCTGGGTTTGTGTCTCACAAGGAATAATTGGCTAGGCTTAAAATGGCTTGCAAGGACAGTTAGCTTAGTACTAATCTATGAACCTATGGATCTATATGTTCGATAACATATGATTGATATTTGAAAGTTGGAATATATAATAAAAAAAAAAAAAAAAAGAAAAACATACCTTAAAGGAGCGAATAGGGGGGCAAGCCCCCCTGCACCCCCCACACCCCCTACTAATATATACCACCTCCGAGACCGCACTTCAGTGCAGAAAAGGGAAATTCTCCCATTCTGCACTGTATGGCACAGTTGAAGTCAACCTTTGTACTCCTGAAATATCAAACATATGGTCTCGACCTTATAATGTTCGACATTTCAAGCATTCATTTATTTGACATAGACCCTATGAATATATACCTATATATATATATATATATATATATATATATATACATATACATATACATATGCATATATAGAGGATATTCATATACATATATATCTATATATATTTTATATAGAGCGAGAGAGAGAGAGATCTATATATAGATGTATATATATTTATATATATATATATATATATATATATATATATATATATATATATATATATTTATGGATTCACTTTAGAAGCTCAAAAAACTGAAATATCGAATTTCAGTATTTCGAGCCCATAAAGGAGAAACCTGAAAAGAAAGAAAACTCAGAAGCATGAAATTCAAAATTTCCGGTATGCACTTCTGGTGTTTCGCTTTGGTAATGAATTCAGTTTAGTGTTTATATGTTAAGGGTTTTGGGTAGGGGCTGTGGTGTATGTTGGTGTGTTTTGTTACTGTGATGTGTTTGTGCGAGGAGAATGCAGCTTGTGTGGTGGTGTTTTGTGTGTTTTTGTATGTAGTGCGACCTCGGAGTTAGAATATTTAAGTGGGGGGGGGGGTGCAGGGGGAGCTTGCCCTCCTACTTTTATGTAGGACAGAGCTTGTGTTTGTGTGTGGGGAGGAAGGTGTGTGTTTGTGTACACCAGAAGCTGTAATTCAAAATCTCCAGTATGCCAGATTTTGAATTTTGCGCTTCTGAGTTTTCGTTCTTTTCAGGTTTCCACTTTATAGCCTCGACATACTGAATGTTGATATTTCAGTATTTCGAGGATATAAAGTTAATCCATATACATATACATACATACATACATACATACGTCTACATATATATAAATACATTTTCCTTACTGTTGAATAACTGTGCTGCATGATATGTTTGAGAAAACAACAAATTTATTTAAAACTCAAATGGCTTGCTGGTTAATCACTTTGGCTATAGTGTGCAGGTTCCTAGGTTTGAGACTTTAAGGGCTGATTATTTTGTTGCTGAGCAGAACATGGGCTGTTGGAGACAGAGTGATTAAGGCACTTTAAGACAGTTGTAAGAGGGTCTGCACATGTTTATGCGGAGCTAACAGCCGCTTACATGAGCTCAGCTTCACTTACAGCCACTTAAACACACGCTAATTTCAAATAAAGAAAAGAAAAATGGTGAAATTGGGGCAAGCAGGGGGACAAAACAAGAGGAGAAACATGTAGGGATGTGCAGGATGGATGTAGGAAAGGACCATAGCTCTGCATTTCTTTGGCAGCAACAGCTGCTTTCAATGTGGGCAATTTAGAATTTGGAGGCTCACATCCTACAGGGAGGTTTGTGGGCATCATGCAATACAGATGATTTGTAGAATTAGATTGTGTGATGGGTACATGTCTCTGGACAAAATGCAGAGCTTTGCATGGGACGTGATTTTTTTTTTTTTTTTTTTTTTTTGGGGACAGATGCCCTTTTTTTAAGGTGAGAGTGGGATGTTAAGGAAGAACTATAGGTATGTGTGCTGAGGGAGGTTTGGTAGGACAGGTTGCATTTGCAGACAGACAAGACAGCAGATAGGGGTGGTGTATGACACATGGGGGTAAACACCTTGACAGGGAGGGTGGTTGGGAATCGGAGGCTCATGAGCCCCCCAGATAGTAGTGGCACTGATGTCCCCACCCAATGGCAGTCACCACTACTCCTTCACAGCCCCAAAGGTGGCTGTGCTTGGGGCTGGACTGGAAGGGCTTCCTGCCCCTCTAGCTGCACCAGCCTGTCCTCCAGCTGGTGCAGGCAGTCATCCAGCTCTGTCTGGAGGACACTGTGCACCATGCCACAGACCTTGTGCAGGGTGGCAACATCCTCACTGTGCCCACTTGCAGGGGGGGCGAGCCCTTGTCCCCTGCAGCTGTTCCACCCAAGGATGGTGCAGCACCAGCAGATGAGGGAGGTCTGGGTTAGGTCGCAGACATGCTGGGACCCAGTGCCTCGGCCTGCTGGGGTGGGATAGGCGGATTCACTGGGATCTGCCTTCCCGTATGTGCTATGGTGTGGAACATAACAATGAATATTGGTTAGTCATGCACAACACATTGCAACATTAGTCAAAATAGGATGCATGGATATTCCCATTTACCCAAAACAGTGCAATTATAACAGCGCCATAGCAAACAGAACCCATGCATATATGGAATGGCATTCAGAGTTGCAACAGCATGCCAGTTAGTGGTATGTCAGGCAGGCAATAAAATGATTAATCAACAGGGAATATTAGTATGCACACAGTTTAAACAATGATAAACCAAATGGAACAACAGTCCCAACAGTAGTGGTTTGTTTAGGAACATACCCATGTTGGTTTCAGTGTAATGTTTGGATCAGTTGAATGGTGGGGAAGGGATCAGATTCAATTGACAACTGCTATCACATTCTGACCACACTTACACTCTACCTGGGCCATGGGGCTGCTACAGCACACTAACAGCTGTAGATATAAACAGAGCAATTGTACCCTTAGTTTAGTTATACACATCATACCTGTTTCTATACCAATTTTTTTTACCTGTGGGCCCTGTGCAGATGAACTGTGTGCACATTGCATTGTTGTTTCTACACATATTTCAGATTCACATATTAGTTGCAGGCCCTGTAGTGTGTATTGTGCCTTTGAAATACATCTACTGTGACATTCTCTGTGTGCAGGTTTCTTGGCAACTGGGGAAACTATCTGTGACAGCATGACACTTGAGGAGCTTGTCTGGGCCAAACTGCATAGTGTGGATGTCTAGCTTGCATCTATTTGTAGGACTGGGGCTGATCAACACAGCAGTTGTACACCTTTCACAGTTATAGACATCATACTATTATTTCTATTCAGATTTCCTTACCTGTGTGCCCTGTATGGAAAATGTATGCATTGCAGTACATTATTTTTTCTATTCATATTTCAGTTTACAACTGTAGAAACAGACTGACATGTTAATGGCGGTCCATGGATTCGAATCATGGCACGTGTGCAAAATTGAACTACAGGTCTAGTCCTTATCAGACTGAGCTACTGGGGAGGTGTTGTGTGTTGTTTGTGACATTTCTATCTAGTACATATTTTTGTCCACAGTACTTTTATTATGACATGTTGCATTATTTGTTTCCCATTTTCATTAGAAATTATGCATACATAACATACATTGTTGTCATTGTTTGAGAAACATGTGCACATTAGCTGGATTGCACATTTGACTGTTTTACAACTACATACTGCAATTTAGATTCCTGAGTATGCAGTGTAGGTTTTAAGTCTGCACCTGTTAGCCTTATACATTTTCAGTACATTCACAGCTACATACTGCTAAAATTGAAAAGTTAACACAGGACAATGCTGGCAGACAAACAAGTAAAACACATTCTGATGGAAATATGTACTGTTACTTTTTTCATTTATTAGACATGCCCATTCTAAAGTATGCAGACAAGCAGTGCTAAATCAGTTCACTTCAGTTAATGCATTCTGCAGGACATACACGTTTCTATTTTCCAGGTACAAGTGAGATGACACACACCAGTGTTTGGGATCACCTTTATTAGTTTTGACATACATATCTGTGTACAACTCAAAAATCCACAATTACTATTTCTGCATGATCTGCAGGGTGGAATGCTTTTCATTTCTAAGTGTTACAGTTGCCTTGGCAGGTTCACTCAGACACACTAATACATATTCTAATATTCCTCTCCTGCATATTGTACCTTGTTTGCTACTGACATCTGTATTACACAGCAGCTGGGAATACTCCATTGTAATGCTGGCAGCTTGACACAGGCATTTATTCCTGACTTTTACAGCACATTTATATAAACAGGCAGTGCTACCATTACTATATATTTGATTTCTTACTGCTAATATTAGGGGGTATTCTGTGCTCACCATTATGCCTATTTAGCCGGGCCAGTTGCTGTGCATGAGTCTCAACATTCTAGGACCTCTCTGCAGCAGCTGTATGAAGAGACATGACACATGAATCACACCTGCACAGTCACAAGTTGAACTTTTTCCATACATAGTTAAAGATACATAAGACTGCATACTTACAGACAGGTGGGACATCCTGCGCTCAGACTTCTTGGATCCACTGGTCCAAAAGTGCCCCCCTCCTCCACTTCAGGTCATTATGGTGGTGACATACCTGCTCACCAGTCCGGGGTATGCCAATGGCACTGGTGATATCGCATGCAAGCTGGTCCCAGTCCTCCGCTTTGTACTGGCAGCCCTGGTACTGGCCCTGCAGCAGCCTGCCATCATGTTTTTTTACTAGGAGCCCAACCATGACCTGGACTCCTGGATGCCCCAGCATTGTGCTCGGAAGTGAACATCTTTACCAACACCAGACATTTTGGTACTGCTGTGAGCAATCCCAAATGGTTATGGCTGTATTCCCACCTGTGCAGTTTAAATAGGGCAGTTTTCTCACACTTTTCCTTCTTTGGCCGGTTTTAATATGCTGAACTATACTTAGCTCCGCGCAAATCTGCATAGCAATGCTTAAACCAGATAAGCACAGCTGAAAGTCGGTAAGCAATGCTTATACTAGCAAAGCATTGCTTAAAACTATTTTTTCCATTAAATTTATAAAGTACTTTTTACAGTTGTATTTTACATATTCCCACCCCTACTGTGCTATACATGAGCCATATGATTGGCATCTATCATTCAAATTCCTTAAAAGTTTATTAAATAAATTGGCAGAGGGGGAATTCAAACTGAGCATGTTTTACATGCTAAACCATGGCAGTACCATTACACTACAGTCACTTGATGATGTTTTGTATCACAGTAGCACTTGTCTATCATTTTCAGGATTTTAGCCAGACTAAGCTTAGTGGAGCACTGCGCAAACAAGCTCTGCACTGCTTAAATTTCGGATTTATTTGATGAAAAAAAAATGTTTGTAATTTTATTGCTTTCTTCTTGCCCTACTGTTTCCATGCATGTAGGGCAAGAGTGCATACATTCAGAGATGAGCACTTGAAGGCTGCTGCTTTCTAGGTGTGTTTCTGTTTTATTTTATTTTTGTTTTTTCTCAGTATCTGCTACTTACATTTCAGTGTCTGCTGACACTGGTTTAATATATATTAGAGCCAGGCTCTAATATTATATACATTGACACTCGTCTGTGTCACTAAGTGCCGTATGGCACTTTCTGAGTGAAGGGGGCATGTTACATGTGCAGGGACTGCTGACAGACACCCCCTCAGCTAGTTCATGGTTCTTGTCCATTTAGATTAAACAGCAGCATGCCTTCATGCATATGCAAGGTGTGCTGCTATACTAAATGGACACGAACCACTCAGTACACGAATAGTCTTATTCTTGCATGGAGTTTCGTGAATCCTGGGGTCTGTGTACAAAAAATGGAAAAAAGGGGTTGTGGATGCATGGATATAGCTATAGATATAGAAGTGTATTTATTTATTTCAGTTTGATAACCAGGTAAGTGGACTGGTCTGCAGCCCCTTTTCAGCCACAACCAAGGTGCAGTAGAATGTTACAAATGATACGGTAAACAGGTATACATTATTTAAGTGTAAGATTTAAGAAAGCAAATATATAAGAAAACAAACAGGAGAGCAATTGTATAACATATACAGACAATTAGAACAGGTGTGCAGCAATGGCAATTCACAAATGTGGAAACATTTGCACTTACTAATCGACAGTATGCAATTATTTACATATTGAAGGAATTTAAGACATAAGGTGAAAATAACCAATGTATGTGTGTATTTGTGTGTGTGTGTGTGTGTGTGTGTGTGTGTGTGTGTGTGTGTGTGTGTGTGTGTGTGTGTGCATATGTGTTGTATGTATATAAGTATATGGCACTCTATCTAATACATGCACACACACACACACACACACACACATATTTAGAGAGATGGGTGTGTGTGTGTGTGTGTGTGTGTGTGTGTGTGTGTGTGTGTGTGTGTGTGTGTGTGTGTGTGTCTGTGTGCGTATATGTATGTATATATATATATATATATATATATATATATATATATATATATATATATATAGTTTCCCTTCACAAGATCGAGTTACTGAAAGCTCGAAATTCATAAGCTCGAGCCCAGAATCTCGAGTTTTCAGTAACTCGAAATTGTGAAGGGAAGAGAACTAAAAAAAAAAAACAAGTTTACTTACATGTTTGCAGGGGGCTGAGTCCCCCTGCACTCTCCCTGCTTAAATATACCAGCTCAGTGACCACACTATAGCAGAGGAACGGAAATTTTCCCATTGTGCACTTCTGCATATAGTGTGGAATGGGAGATTTCCCTCATCCCCATTGTAGTGCGATCTCGGAGTTGGTATGTTTAAGTACGGGGGTGTGGGGGTGCAGGGGGGCTTGCCTCCCTGCAAAAACATTGTAAAGACATTTTGCAATGTCTTTTCCATCCGCTTTAAAATTTCGAGTTACTGAAAACTCGAGATTCTGGGCTCGAGCTTATGAATTTTGAGCTTTCAGCAATTCGAGATTCTAAAGGGGAACCATATATATTTATATTTATATATATATATATATATATATATATATATATATATATATATATATATATATATGTGTGTGTGTGTGTGTGTGTGTGTGTGTGTGTGTGTGTGTGTACACATGGGTATATGACACTCTATCAAACCACTCCACATACAATGACACTTAACCTATTGATTAAAACTCTTCTAAATCACATTCAGTCACACATTCATATTTACACTCACCATTTATGCTCCCATACATTATAACAACTGTTTTTTTTGGGGGGTAGCCCTTTTGCACACCCCATGTGGGAGACTTTGTCCCCCAAATACTGTACTAATTATATATATATATATATATATATATATATATATATATATATATATATATTTATATCCATATATATATATATATATCCATATATATATATATATATATATATATATATATATATATATATATATATATATATATATATATATCAAGTCTGAGATCACAATTCAGTGGGGTACGAACATATGACAATCATTTCTACAGTGTGATCACTCACAGAAAAAAAAAATATGTAAAGCTTTTAAAAAAAAAGCTGAGTGGTATTCAGTTATTTTCTTTTAAACAGACACCTACAGTGGATATAAAAAGTTTACACACCCCTGTTGAAATGCAAGGTTTTTGTGATATAAAAAATGAGACCACAATAAATAATTTCAAAAATTTTCCCACCTTTAATGTGAACTGCAACCTGTACAATTCAATTGAAAACAAACAAATCTGTTAAGGGAAAAATATAAAAAAATAAAAAACATACAATAAGCTGGTTGCTTAAGTGTGCACACCCTTAAACTAAATCTGTGTTGAAGTACCTTTTGATTTAATTACAGCATCCATTCTTCTTGGGTACACACCTGCCATCAATTAAAGAGACTTTGATTAACCCCAAATAAAGTTCAGCTGTCCTAGTAGGATTTTCCTGACATTTACTCACTTGCCTGTTACAAAGGGATCTCACTGTTGAAAGGTATCAGTCAGGAGAAGGGTACAAACAAATTTCCACAGCATTGGATATACTATGGAACACAGTGACAAAAGTCATCAAAAAGTGGAGAAAATATAAGACAACAGTGACATTGCAAATAACTGGATGCCCTTCCAAAATTGCTGAAAAGACAAGATGAAAACTGGTCAGGGAGGCTGCCAGGAGACCTACAGCAACACTGAAGGAGCTGCAAGAATTTCTGGCAAGTACTGGTTGTGTACTACATGCAACTACAATCCCCTATATTCTGCATATGTCTGGGCTACGTGATAGGGTTGCAAGACGGAAGCCTTTTCTTACTCAGAAAAACATGCAGGCCCAGCTAAAATATGTAAAGCAATACATCAAGTCTCACAAAAGCATGTGGGAAAATGTGTTATGGTCTGATGAGACCAAGGTTGAACTTTGTGGCCACAAGTCCAAAAGGTACATTTGGTGCAAAAACAACACTTGACATCACCAAAACAACACCATCCCACAGTGAAGCATGGTGGTGGCAGTATCATGCTTTGGGGTTGCTTTTCTTCAGCTGGAACTCGGGCTTTAGTCAAGGTGGAGGGAATTATGAATGGTTCCAAATATCAGTTACTTTTGGCCCAAAACCTTTAGGCATCTGCTAGAAAGCTGAAGAAGAAGAAGAATTTCACCTTTCAACAAAACAATGACCCCAAGCATACATCCAAATCAACAAAAGAATGGCTTCACCAGAAGAAAATTAAAGTTTTGGAATGGCCAGCCAGAGCCTAGACCTTAATCCAATAGAAAATCTGTGGGGTGACCAGAAGAGGGCTGTGCACAAGATTCTGACAGATTTGGAGCGCTTTTGCAAGAAAGAGTGGGCAAATATTGCCAAGTCAAGATGTGCCATGCTGATAAACTCCTACCCAAGAAGACTGAATGTTGTAATTAAATCAAAAGGTGCTTCAACAAAGCATTAGTTAAAGGGTGTGCACCCTTATGCAATCAGCTTATTGTACGTTTTTATTTTTTATATTTTTCCCCTAACAGATTTGTTTGTTTTTCAATTACAGGTTATAGGTCACATTAAAGGTGGAAAACGTTTTGAAATGATTTATTGTGGTCTCATTTTTTATATCACAAAAAAATGGCATTTTAACAGGGATGTGTAAACTTTTTATATCCACTGTACATATAGATATGTATCTGTATAGACAAAGAGATATGTAGAAAAGATCAATAGTTTCCATAACAAAAGACAGTGGTTCAGACTAAAGTAAACTGTACAGTCAGGGATACATTAGACACAAGTAAGAAACTATGTGGCAACTCCTTGTACTGTTTCTGCTCACCAGGATAACCTAACTCGTGACCCTTACATATATCACAATTTTCACTATACACTATCTATTTCAACCTCAACACAACCTCCCTACTTCTAAATCTGCAACTAACTGTACTTCTTTTAATTTCATCTCTTTGCTCGTTCTACATCCTTCTAACAATTCTCCTGTTTCCTTTCCATCCTACCCACATATAAGAATTTGTCATTTGTACTTTACTCAGTCACAACCACTCTGTTTTCACCTGTTATGTTTTCAACATTTATTTCATTATGATATTTTCAGTTGTAATCTTTATCCTGTTATTTTTTCTAACATTTAGCATAATTTTATTATTCTTATCATTTCATTTATTTATTACTTTCTTGGAGCTTGTCTCAGCAGGACTTTGCTGAAAAGAAATCTTGCATGGCCCAGTTAAAATATCCTTGTAACCAAATGAAAATAAATAGATAAATAAGCTACATAAATGCTAATGTATATTAAAATAATATGAAAACATACATAATGCACATAAGATAAGATAAGACCCAATTAAATAATGACAATAAACATAACATCAGCAAGAGTTAGTTAAGAAAAATGTTAGGGGGTCACATGTAAATATGCAGCTTATATTTAGGTTGCTTTATCTGACAACAGAGTGAGGTATTAAAATTCTTGCTAGCTTCCAACTTGGACAACAATTGCCTCCTGCTCTGATTTCATAGGATCATAGGTTCATAGGTAGGTACTAGGCTATCGGCCCAAGGGCCTAAGTAAGCCTAGCCAACAAGGTTCCCTGGCTTACACCACCCAAGAAAGTTAATTTCCTGTGCCTCTGTCGAGCAGAGCCACAGAAGTGATCCCTGGGGTGTATTTCCTATTTCCCATCCACTCATCAAGATTTTTCTTGAAGAGTGCTAATGAGGAACTTTGCTTGACATAGATTGGTAGCTTGTTCCAGAGTAAAGGAACTCTTTGGGACAGGCATCTATCCCTCCAGCATGTCATGTTTATTGTGGTGACAAGGTTTAAGTCCCTAGAGGGTGTAGCTCGGAGGGATTGGGATTTCTTTAGGTGTAACATGTCCAACAGCTCTGGGTTTAACATAGCTTTATATGTTAGGCAGAGATCTCCTCAGAGTAGGTGATATGCTATAGAGTAAAGCTGGAGTTTTTTGAAACAGTCAGTGTAGGGCATCTGTTTGAGGCCAGTAATCCTCTTTGTGAGGTACCTCTGTGGCCTTTCCAGCTGCTGCAGATGTCTTGTGAGGTACATTCCAAAAGGGGTGTTGTGCTCTGTAATGGGTCTAATGAGTGTCGAGTAGAGGGGAACAATGACCTCTTTTTTTCCTGGATGAGAACCCTTTTGTGATGAGATGTGGCACATAGAAGGATTTCCTGACTACTGTGGTGATGTAATTATCAAAGTAGAGACTACTGTCCATCTGGGTCCCAAGGTCTCTTATCACACATTCAGCGTTAAGTAGACTGCAGTTGATGTGGTAGTTCATGGGTGCAGAGTTTTTACCAAAAGGGATGACAATGTACTTTTTAGCACTGAGCTTGAGGCCATGCCTCTGACACCAGGCATCTGTCTCAGGGAGGCCCTTCTGTAGGATGTCCACATCATTTGGGGACTCGACTATGGCTCCTAGTTTGCAGTCATCTGCGAACTTCATTAGCCAGAGGCCTTCTGTGTTAGCCTGTACTTCAGAAAATTAGATACCAAACAGGAGAGGTCCCAGGACTGAACCCTGTGGTACTCCAGATTTGGAGTCTGCAACTTTTACAGTGTGGGTTCTGTCAGTGAGCCAGTTGGCAACCCTTCTTGTGACGTAGGGATTTATACCTAGTTTAGTGAGTTTAGTTATAATTCCAGAATGGAGGATAGTGTCAAAAGCCTTGGCAAGGTCAAGATGGGCTGTGTGAACCACTTTACCCTCGTCTACGGCTTTGATGACTGCCTCAAAGAAGTTGATCAGGTTCAGAAGGCATGATCTGTCTTTCACAAACCCGAACTGGGTGGGGTCCAGAGTTTGAAGGTTACCAATGTCTTTGTTTATGAGTTCTGTGGTGATATGTTCCATGGCCTTGCAGACCAGATTTGCTGAAATGTGAGAAATATTATGTTAAGATAAAGACATAAAGCAGTTTTTGATTTCTTGTTCAATATAAAATAATTTTCCACATTTAAAACAATAAACAATGCACAGCAAAAGATGACCAAACTTAATAAGCAAATAAATACAGAAAAATGTAAACACAGTTAAAACAAATATACTCAAAACAAGTTTTTTTGCTCTTTTTCCCCGGCATAATCGAAAGGGAAGAAAGCAGGATGAAGTAACAATAGATCAATAAAGATAAACACATTAAAATATGTGTCAGCATAGTAATTAATGACCCTCACTTTTATGTTTGTTTACAAATAAAATATATAAACTTTTATCTTCCATTATTTGCACTGTATGATGTCTCACAATCAGCTAAGATGCATTTAATAAAATTATTCTTAAACAAATGGTTTAATCATGGGCATAATAGAACACAATACATAAAATGAGACTTTTTTTATCAAAAAAAGAAACATATGAAATGCAAACTGGAGCAGCATAATATCAACAAACTTGACTTCAGAAACTATTTTCTAATTGTAATATTGCTGTCCAATGGTGGTATTATACACTAAGAACAGAGATTCTAGGAACAAGGAGGAGCACTTCCTGATGGGTAGTTCATTATTTCCCTATAATGTTCTTATAATTACCACCGTCTCAGGTATTATTGCTCACATACACACACACACACACACACACACACACACACACACACACACACACACACACACACACACACACACACACACACACACACACACACACACACACACACACACACACACACACACACACACACACACACACACACACACACTTATATGTATATGCATCACTGGCTTCATCCCAGCTGAATGGAAAATGGCCACTGTTATCCCCTTGCACAAAGATGGTGCTTCCACTGACCTGATGTTTTTCTGTTTTCTGAGGGTGCAGTTTGAGAGTAATACAGGATAATGGTATATGAAAACACTCCCAAATTCAATTATGGGTTATATTATCATTGGGCTTCCTCTAATAACATCAACCAATATGGTTTGGTATGCTGAGACTACTACTGTTTGTAGCAGATGAGAAGTGTGTACATTACTCAGCTCACAAGTCTCAAATGGTTTGCTGTGAGAACATTTGTTAGGTATCAGTTGTTATTCCCCTTCTAGCTATAGGAGATATCTGCTGGTTGCCTTGATATGTTGGCAGCTGTGCTGCGGGGTGGTTTGACCAGCAGCAGCAAATATTAATAGCTCCACTCAGAGCAATCTCTAATGATTACTAGATTATTAATACCATAACAGAGATGTTAAGTGGATGTTTGTTTAATTTTTATATATATATATATATATATTTTTTTTATGGAATAATTCATAACTAAGGGTAAAGTGTCGGGGATAAATCCTTTTTGTGGCTTTGCATTACATTAGATATTGCTTGCCAGGTAGTTTTGCATAGAGAGTCATTCCTTAAAGGTATATGGATCCCTTGGTATTGATCATTCAGCCAGATCCCAAGTTACAGCAAGCAGGACTATATTTAACCACTCCCTGAGAAGAGGTTAAGGACTTGTCCTAGCATCAGCTACAAGATATTAAAAGTATTACATGTAATATCTGAGGGGATCAGCTTTAATAAACAATAAAACCAATGAAAAGACTAAGTTAAAACACCACAACACAACAGATCAAGAAGAAAACTCATTCAAGCACACTGGATCCAATAAAGGCACCAGATAATAAATCACACAATTTCACATAGGATCCTATGAGAAATCTTGTGAACATTAAAGATTTCATTATATTTACTATGTTTGGACCATTTGTTTTGGGACTGTGATTTATTATCTGGTGCCTTTATTGGATCCAGTGTGCCAGACTGAGTTTTATTCTTGGTCTACTAGGATCAGCTGTAATACAGGCTAATACAATATTACAGATGTTAAGATGAATGTCCAGTAGGTTCTCCTTCAAGATACAAAGTTAAAAAGCACACAGGGGAGTAAGGCTTTAATAGATAGAAGGGGATATATTTATTTGCCAGTTCTGCAACAGCAAAAGACTGTGGCCATCCTGACTATCATTACTATAGATAGAACAGAGTTTTTCATGATCCCTTAGGTAAGTTGATAGTGGTAGTGTTTCAAACTCCTACCAAACCTATTATGCTAGCTAACTATTATGGTCCTAATGAGAATTTAATTGGACTAATTATAGCTTTTATAACATGGTTAAAGGTTCACATAAGTGGCAAATGCCGATTATACTAGGGTAAAATCTTAATGCAGCCATTGATCCCACATTAGACAGCATACCAACAGGGAGGTTGCATTTGCCCAGGGTGAGGAAGGTACTCAGTGATAATATGGATGACTTACAACTGGAAGATGTGTGGCACATCCTCCACCCCGAGGACATTAATTGTACCTTTTAAATGCAGAGGGTGGCAAGTCATATGGCTTTTTGGATGATCAGTAGAAACTCTTCGGGGATAGAGCAATATGTTACTATCATACTGGAATATTATTGGACCGCTTTATGATGACTCTTGTGTTTTGGATGGCATGCAAGCAGCAATTAATATCCTAGCAGAGAATGAACCCATTATTGTTAAAGATAAAGGAGGGTATTGCCCTTTTTTCTAACAATATTGCTGAATTTTGGAAAGCCTATCAAGATGGGGACATGGACAGTGGGATAGTTTGCTTACTCTTTAAATAGAAATGCAAGGGTTTGCATGGCATATTAAATCTATTAATTTGAGGATTCCAGTTTTGAAGTTAGAGGAAATCAAGGACAGAATCAAGGCTGCTGAGAATACATATAAAAAAGAAGCTGCAATAAAAGCGATCTCAAACAGGTGGGGAAGGTACAAGTTATACTACCAGACAAAAGGAATAACATCTACCAAACTTCTATCAAAAATGTAGGGAGCATGTTAATGAGGTTGAGATTCATACCTTAAATGATAAAGAAGGCAGGTGCACCACTGACCCAGATAGAACTGTTACTATTTTAGATGAGGTCTTTGGTCACATAGGAAACACCCTCTACACTAACCAACACCCCCCCCCCCCACAAATCACAAATCTTAGTTATCTTCCTACTAACATGCCACCCCATATAGACACCGATGATACTATGAGGACCAAATGGTTTAGGTTGCACAGCTAGGCTTGTAAGGGCCCTAGTGGTGGTTAGCCTAGTAACAAACTGTGAACCTATGAGATTATACCAGCTTCTTAGCTGTGGATGAAGGTCACACAGAGGCAGATAGGTCACCACCGAATACTTTACTGGACATATTGTTCTCTGTACTGGTTAGGTCAATTATGCTTCAGGAAATATACAGGTCTATAGATGCTCTCCCATATGGTTATGCCCCAGGGTTTGATGGTTTAAGTATTGATGTTTATAAGCATTTTAAACAGCAGCTGGAGCAGTCTATGTTGGAGATGCATTTGCAAAGCATAGATGACAATGAATGTTCAAGAGGTATGGTTAGAACTAAAGTGGTTATGCTTCCCAAACCTAACAGGACCCAAAGGATAATGCCAATTATAGGCCTACCCCATTGTTGGATACTGACCTCAAGATCTTTGCCAAGATTTTTTCCTGGAGATTAGAGTACCTCTTTCCTTTGTTAGTCAATAATATTTATCTAGGATTTATTAAGGGTAGAAAATAAGGACCTGAGAAAATTTGAGTCTAGATAAATTATTTTTTTGCCAAAAATTTGATTTACCAGTGGGGGCACTAATGACAGATTTTCAAACTGTCTTTGATTCTATAAAGTGTCCCTTTGTCTGACAAATGTTAGGTTGCTATGAGTTCCTCCAGGAGTGTAGTATTACTTTCCAACTGCTATATACAAATCAAATGACATGTCTATCTTGGGTTATCTATCTGAAGTAGGGAATGAGGCAGGGCTGTCCATTATTCCCCTTACTTTTGCATTATCAGTATCATTTGTACATAGCTATTTGGAAAAATTACTGTGTTCCTGTAAAATAGAACAACACAAATTAATTGAACCACTTGCGTCATGTATGACTGTGTGCTCTGGCTTTATGAATCGCATTTTAACTGCAAATTGGTGCTTGACGTTTTACAGAGTCTGGCCAAGATTTCAAGACTCTGTGTTAATAAATAAAAAGAAAAACAGCCCTCTTTCTTTTTTCTAACAAATCATTTCTGGAATGTCAAGCCATACCTGACTTAGAGTGCCAGGTTTTCAAGCACTGCACCTAGCTTTGGATTAAATTGTTTCTAATTATCAGTACAGTGGTAAGTAATAACTTTCTACTCTTGGTTTTTGAATTGAGGGATAGAGTGGTTGAGTGGAAAAGCATGTATTTACCATTCTTTAAATAAAACTGGTAAAGTTGTGGCGACCCCCACCCAAAGTTTTGCCCTTCTACTAGTGTATGCAAAATGTTCAAAATGTCAACATAGGCACAAGTAGACCATGAAGACTTAACCAAGAAAGCACTCCAACCAAAAGATGAACTAAACAATCATGCTGGGAGGCTGCATAGCTAGTCAGTGTAACACTTTGCTATTGACACTAATTGCTGCTTTAAATAAATGTCTGGATCCTACTAAAGTTACATTATTCTGAGAGTTTAATGATGTTTGTACATAATATTGCAACACCTCTTGTATCTATCTATGTATATATATATATATATATATATATATATATATATATATAGAGGAATTCCCTTCACAAATTTGAAGTTTCAAAACTTCGAAATGAAAATGGTTGCGACCATAAGATTGAACTTTTGATACTTTAAATGTTTTGAATGGAGATCAACGTACAGCACGGAAAAGGAAATTTACAATTTTTTTCACTGTGCCATCTCAGAGATGGTATATTTAATTATCTGGGGGTGTGGGGGGTTTGTAAAAAAAACATCATTTTTAGTTTTTTTTATTACATTTTTGAAGTTTCAAAACTTTGTTCTTATGGTCTTTACCATTTGCAGTTTGAAGTTTTGTAACTTTGAGCTAGTAAAGTAGATCCATATATAGATATAGCTACACACTCACACACACACACACACACACACACACACACACACACACACACACACACACACACACACACACACACACACACACAGGTCAACTGAATTACACTGACAAACCACAATGTCACCTGCCGATTCATTGACAGTATTTGGTCAATATATGCAGACAGTCGACAGGTATGACAGAGCAATTATCCTTGGGTGGGGAATATTCCCTTTCCTAGGGGACTGTGTGATCTTCGTGTTAGTATATATAATTGGGGGATGTGTGGAGGCTGCAGGGGACTTGCCCCTCTATAAAAAAGATATATTTTTTTCTCTTTTTGTTTGCATGTGGCAAGGTTTTTCCTCTTGCATGTGCAGTTGACTGTCAGAGTTTCTGTTGTTGACCTTTAGTGATCGATATTCTTGCAGTTGACATCATGGTGTGTCGACATACTTCAGTATTCCCATATGTAAGTACACACACACACACACACACACACACACACACACACACACACACACATATATATATATATATATATATATATATATATATATATATATATATATATATATATATAAATTACATCTTTGCCATTACCTTGCAAAAATGTAATTATCACGTATAATGAGTCATAGTATGTTTCACTTTTTCAGATGTTATTTAACTTATATAATTCTTGTTTTCATGATTTCTCAATACAAGTAAGTCATATAAATTTAAGTACATAACTGTCATTTCTTCAGTTTATAAATTAGAATGCTGCTGTTTTCATCTACAAACTGCTTTAAGTTATAATAAATCCATTACATAATCAACATGCCATCTTTGCTTAAAATACTTATTTTATTTTTTAATAAATCATCCTTTCAGCCCCTCTAAACACAAACATAGACATTCATGCAGAATACAGCACATGTACACTCACACATGCACACAAAGGCAGGAATATACATGAACACACAGGTGCAAAATACACAAAAGCATGCTTACACATCCATAGTATAACTGAAGAGGTAAGAAGCATTACTATTTTACATAGAGGGTATGGCTAAAATTGGTTAGAAATAAGAATCAAGTAAGATTTTTATTTAGAAACATTTCCTATATCTTCTATCTCCCAATGATTTGCCCAAGATCTGATGAAGAATTTAAGTTTGTAGTGCTAATTAACCAAGCACCTAAGCTGGACAGGAGTTCTATGGCTACTCTCTCAATGAGAGAATCTGTATCGTAAATTTTAACTTTTCAAGCCACATCTCCTTGGGCCACCGAGATAAGCCTCATCCACTCACTCTGCTTGTCTGCCTTATTTCTCATAATCTGCAATATGTTTGTTGCTCTCATTTGCCTACACTCCCAGTCTAATTTTTTTACCTGGAGATGTGGTATCCATAAAATGATTCAGTGCTCAATGGGTCTCACAAAGTAAGGAAATATTCCACTGCAAAGACAGAGAAAATTACAGTCAGAAAACCATGAATCCTCACATGAATAGACATTTATTTGAATGAAGTGCTTTGTGTGCAAAGCAAATATTTTCTTATAATTTTGAGGACCATAAAAGTAATCTCTGGATTTATGAGACCCCTGTAGTAATTATTGGAGAATATGAATTATGTAGGAGATTTCTAAACCTCAGGGCATTCTCCCTATTTTGATTTAAAGTGATGGTGCAGTCAGCATACATGGTTAATGAGGGGTGTGCAGACCACCATTTAAGGAAAGGGATGCATGGGTGATTTAGGAGTGCAACCATGAGTTTCACAATCTGTTTTTTATTTATTTATTTTTTATTTTTGCAACTATCAAAATTGCATTATCAAGTTTTGTACCTGTTATATCAAGCTCTGGCAAGCCCCATCTATGATCTGTATGTACCCCTACCACTTATTTAAATCAGTCACAAATTTGCCATTTTTTTTATAAACATATATTGCACAATGATATCAGGCACATACTTCTGGTTTTGCTGGGGAAATTGATGAAACTACTATTTTTTTTTCTTTTACAGTACTCAAATTTGTCTGATTTGAGCGTCTGTGCTTCACATGCAAAAATTACCCCCTTCTTAATAAAATAATAATACTAGATGTTTCAAAATGTGTCAGCTTGTGTCTGACATTCAGTATCCCAAATAACAATGGAGAGCTATAATATGCTTACATGATTGCACTTCTAAACCTCAGGAATAGCTCATAACAAAACAGTTCAAAAATTAGTTTTCAGTGATTAGGTTTGAAAGCCAGTTATAGTTTATGCATGTTTTTCTACAGAAGGACCAGCTATCATCATTCTTTATTACTGCACTTTCATGTGAAAATTACCTATCATGTTATATTGGTTTATTCAAAAGGATGGCACAAAAATGTCAGGCTTTATTAATCCTTAAAAAATGCATAAATGGAAGGAATGCACACTCAGAAGAGATCTAAGACACCAGCTAGTAAAACAGACTACAAATTAATAATGGTGGGGGAGGGAGAACCATTGTTACTATAAAGACTGTGTCTTACTTTGATGGAAGAGATTGTGCTGGTTGTCTGACAGGTTATTTGACTAGAAAATATGCAAAGAAAGCAGAGACAGTTTCTACTGCTTTGTTTCTATAGTTCTCTTTGTACAACTGCATAAATTTCAGAAATGTGTGTCATATACATGAACTGAAGAAGGACTTGCATACGTCTGAAAACAAAGCAATTGTTACCAAATAAGTAAATGCAGTAGATATCTTACTGGCTGATCTAAAATCCTTAATTTCTCAAGCCAGTAAATGAAGTAAATAGGGTATTGTAGAATATAAGGTGAAATATTTGCAGCATAATGATATCTACTGGAAACCACTTCTCTGTAAAGAAAGGGAGGAAGTGAAGAAAATTCATAGAAGAAAAATACAGTGTTTTGTGGCCTACAGTGACACTGATAAGGTTCAAGGAGAATATGGACAGCTGCAGTCTGCAGTCTAACACTTAAAATGAAATACTAGTGACAGCAAAGAAATAAAAGAATGAATTTATGCATCCAGAAAGATTCATCTTTCTATGGAAAGATGACAAATTTAGTACACTATGTCCTCATAATGTGGTGTAAAGGACATTAATGTCTTACAAAGGATCACTTGGTAATGCACAAGGGATGTAAGATTTCTATTCTGCCCCATATAACTTCTGTATACTGAGTTTTGATCTTGCTTATGTTGCCTTACCTGCAATTGTCCTTCACAAGCAAGAAATCAAGCATTTTTTGAAGACTTAAGTAATTAATGGCACTTGACTAGGTCTGGTAGACTTTAGGAGGTCAACCAGTGCAGGACCTCAAACTCATTATTGTGGGGGGCTGTGCCCCCATATCTCCCACTAAATATATATTCCAACTCCAAGATCGCACTACAGTGAGGAAAGGGCAAATATTCTGATCTTCACTGTACTGCGATCTCAAAAAAAGCACTTCAAGGTCCTGCATTTTTGCTCTTTAGAGCGTTTGATATTTAGAACATTCGATGTTCTAATATAGACTCAGTCAACCAGACCAATATGTCTTGTACTGCCGCACATTATTTTAATTTATTGATTTACCATGTTGCTCTTACTGCATAAATATAACAAATAAATGGTCAAGTGAATATAAAACACAATTATCGGCATTGTAAGGTGATTTAAACTGCTGTTTCAGTTATTTATGTATAGTATTCAGAACATTCAATGTTCTAGTATAGACATGGTCAACCAGACCAATATGTCTTGTACTGCAGCACGTTATTTTAATTTATTGATTTACCATGTTGCTCTTACTGTATAAATATAACAAATAAATGGTCAAGTGAATATAAAACATGATTATCGGCATTTTAAGGTGATTTAAAATGCTGTTTCAGTTATGTATAGTACCATTATTCCAAAATGAATGTCAAGTTCTTTCATTTTCTTCTTTAACGGGCATTAATTTAACATGGACAAGAGTGTTGTTATCATTTTGTGTTTATTTCATGTTGTGTTATTAGTAGCCATTAAGGAATTCTTATGTGACTCAGAAAATATTGTAAGCTCCATTGAACATGCCTTTACTACAGTTTTGTAATGCCATTATTTAGAATTCTGGAAGACATGGCAGTAGACGACACAACAATGCACATCTTCATAAGCAATGTCACTGCCGTCAGTAACAACAACAAACATGCTGTGTAGTTTCAGTCAATTAATACATTTTTCTACATGGTAGACTGCCCCTGCTGATACAGATTTGCATTCACTAATTCTGACGATTGTTACAGTAGCAGAAGTGCTGAATATCACAATGTCATTGGCGAGTGGCATCCCTGTGTCTAGGCAAAATTATTTAAAGGAATACGTCAACTAATAAAACATTAACTTCCTTCTTTGAACCCAACCATGCTACATCCATCTGCCTGAAAAGTTATTCACATTCCTTGACGTACAGTGTAGAATTCAAAAAGGAGTTAGTAGCTTTTTGTGTCATAGATAAGTTACTCTGTTTCCTGCAGAAAATCTATATAGGCCAAAAACAGTTCCCATAGTAAACTTCAGTGTATTTTTTTTCTGCTTTAGAAGTTATGAAAGACATCAGTAGTCAGGGAAAGGAACAAAATCACAAGACCAAACAAAACGCACACACACGCACATGCAGAGACATGTGTGCATGCGCACACACACACACACACAAAACATGACATCATGTAATTTAATAAACTTGCTGAATAAACTTTCATTCTGTATTTGGCAAAACCTATTCAATTAATGCTGTTAGAATAATTAACAAGCTTGCACTCTGTATTTGATGCTGGATATATCTGTTCTTCTAAATATTCTGTGTCATACATGAATTGATTACTGTTGCCATTATGTTTCATTTTTATAAGTAAAATATTGTTAGTTTCTGGAGGTTATCATTGCTTTTTTCTTGAATATGCTTGTTTTCTGGTCTTTGGTCTGTTAGCCTGAGAATCATAATTCCATATACTTGTGGTCACATAAGCCAAAACAGCCTTTCTTGCATTATCATACAAAATTCTGCATACAAATCTGCCTTGGTTCAGAGAAATAAAGGGGCCGTAACATAGATACTAGAAATCTGTTGTTTCATTCACATGTAAATTGGTTATTCTAAGTCAATTTCTGTACTTATTGTTATACTGGATAAGGCATTTCCTCTTTTGGGAGGTTTATTTTACAAAATTTCCACCTAAGAGAAGACAACACTATGTTATCAACAATAAAGTTAAAGCCTTTTAAAAGTGAAGGCAAGATGGCATTCATTTGACCTTCAACTGCATAGCATATTCCTTGTAAATTGATTAATTTAGATACAATGCAATTTCATTTTTCATACAGTTTTTAATGTTTGATATAAGTGCTGGAGCAGTATGTAAACAGAGTAGTTGGCATTTTTATTAAGCTCCGGAACTCAGTCATTTCCTTTGCAACAACATCTCATAAACTATTTTGACATTCTAATAAACTATAAAAAGCTGTGGTAAAAACTGGCTCTGAATGTTATAACCGTACAAAATGGAAAGAGCAAGAGAAAACATCCATCACTGGGATTATTATCACTGTTGCCATGACAACCTAGTTGCAATGGCAATATCTCCATGGTTCTGCTGTTTGTTATCATCTTTCTTGATTTTACATCATTGAAATTGTAGTAATTACACTCAGCCTGATGAAAAATGCATGCTGTCATGGCAACAAAGTCAAATATTCTTAATCATTTCACCTCTTCATTCTGAAATATAATTGTTTGCTAGCAAAATGGGTTATAGAGGTTGCTTCTATAAGGTAGTGATTGTCTTAAGTGTTTTGCAGAAATTCTGCTTATATGATCAAAGCTCAGTGTTAAGCCAATACTAAAAATGGTAAACAATAGTTCATTACAGTAAGAGTCACTCAGTGAATATTAACTGTAATATAAACATTTTAGGTGGGTATTAAAAATAATGCACCAGCAAATGTTTGAGTGCATAAAGCCATGAAATAAATATTGTTTGGAAGTGCTGCAGTTCTCTGTAGATTGTTTAAACATTTCAGAACTTATTAGCATGTTGCAGATTTAAGCAGATGTGCAACTGAATTCAGATTCACAGTTTATCTCTACTTATATGTGCACCTGAGAATGTGATATTGCCATACATTGCTAGGCCAAGATTATAAAACACATTTATGAAACCTTTTTATGTCAGTTAATTGTGTGATTTGTTCATGGTTTACATATTCCCCTACAGTGATTTAAAAAAAATTAGGGTCAGAGCCTGGTTTCCTTATAATTTTTACTGTGAAATAATAAGGCTGATTCAGTGTTGTAAATATCAATTTATGCTGTTTGCATAATACTGCAATATTTATATTACATACTATACATCTAATACAAATGTGTGCATTAGCTGAATAAAGCCATTCCATTTTTATTTTCACTTGTATGTAGCCTTGTGAAAGTACAGACTGAAGTTCACATGCCATGCACAAGCATGCTTACACATACACACATTATGTCCCTCATTAAGTGATTATGCTTATTAGCTACTTTATAAATTTGTGGATTTAGACATAAAGTATGTGCAACGTTCAGCATAACACACAATAAGTGTAACATACAGAGCAAAATATGAACAGGTGGAAGGAATCGGGGCAGCACAAAAAGCAAAAATGAAGAAACCCCTAAAAGTCAACACAAGTAACAGAACAATCACTAGGGTAAAACTGCAGTTATGGGCAAGGTATGATACAACAGTGCATACCAAATTGTACGCCAAGTCACCATTGTGTGGACATGAAATATTTTGTTTTCCCCACTCCCAGAAAAAGAGCAAGTAAAAAGCCGTATGATAGATTATGATATCGCATCATGTAAAACATTAAAAAATGTGATGTGTTAAGAAGCCATTGCATTAAGAGTAGCCTTATCAGTGGGGTGTCCCTCAACAAGAAAAAAATATATAATATGAGGGTCACGTGTTTTCAACAAATAAACATACAGCAAGAAAATAAGCAATACAAATACCCAACTGAAACTAACTCACCTGGTACTTTCCAAGTAGGTGCACAACATAAATGATTATTGTCAGGTTTCTGATCATAACTAGCTTGTTATGTACTCAACACATGGATGCTAAGAGTACATAACAAGTAGTTATGATTGGAATCTCAAACATAATTCTTTGTACTTTATTGAGTTTTAACTACTCTGATATACCACTGCTTTCAGAGAAAAAAAGTGTAAGAGCATGCAACATGGCTCTCATCCTTCCATCCACAAAATGTGGAGCACTACATCTCATAATGTGGAGCAAAGAGGAAAAATGTAGAGTACTTACTAACAGCTCACTAACAACTTCAACTAAGAAGCTCACAGTATGTTTAAAAACCTTATACTTGCAGAACTTTTGATTGATTAACAAATATGATTTAGTATTGTTTACCATGGATATCAGTTAAAAATTTCTTAACACTGAATGAGTGACAGACCCTTTCAATGGAGAAATGCAAGGAATATTGACTTTTTAAGACTCAAAATGAAAAATATACACTTGATAGGTGAATATGTATCATTGTTTCAAGGTTTTAAAAATTTGTGAAGCACTTTGCAATGTTAAAGAAACACTGTCCAGAAGGTAAATTGCTCTGTTTCTTTTTAAACTCCTAATTGCTGTCTGAGAGCATGTAGCATTTTATGGTTAGAAATGTTTAACAATCCTGCTGTTTCACCAATTTTGGAGTGTAACTGTGCTGTTCCATGCTCTACAATGATGTCAAGGGCTAGCAGTATCCTATGACCACAGCTGCATTGAAGTAGAAGTACAAACACATTAATGAAAGCCCATCACTGGCAGAAAGGATAGACTTTATAAGAGCACCACAGATGGAACAGACTGCGTTGTACATTACATGAAGCAGCATGCCAGCTAATATATAATACTAGTGACTACATACCCAGACTGTGATCAATTAACCATGAAAGAGCTGACTCCTTACCCAGGGAATGTGTTAGTAATAACAATGCACTGAACAGCAGAAAAACACAATGCAGTGCTCCAAGCTTGGTACCCCCTGGTTACTGTTACTGCTACTGTAACTGGAAGAAAGGAGGAGGAGCAGGATTTGGACTCTTACCTGACAGCAATGTGTATGTTTGAAAGATAGCTATTGCTCCATTTTAAGGCTGAGTTTAAGGTGCCATTGAGCTTTAGTTTTTGAAGGACTATACTGTGTGAGACAGCTGAATGCTTCTGAGAAATCTAAGAATAGAGCAGAGACTTACAATTGCTTATACTGACTTTTATATGATTTATGGAATACAGATGTACTGTTGCAGTGCTGTGATTGGTTTTGAAGCTTTGTTGAGTAGGGTAGATAATTTCACTGATTAAGAAATACTGAAGCAATTGGGTATGGATACATTTGTCAAGGAATTTTGAGAAGGGTGGAAGGATGGCAATTGGGTGATAGATAGTTCTTCAGAGTTACCCCATTTATGTAGTGGTTGTATGTAGCATCTTTTAGCTATGGCCAGAATTTACTTTTCCTGGATTGACCTGTTGAGTAGAATGGAAATTGGGCAAGCTATAGCTTCTGTTTAAGGCACTCTGCTGGAAGGTTATCTGCAGCCAGAGATTTTTTTTTTATTGGAGAATGTTTTGGTTGCATCTATGGGTCTTTGCTTTAGAATGAAATTGGTTGTTGGTGTTATTATTAATGAGGCTGGGGATAGTTTAAATAAAGTGAATATTTAAGTAAGGGGAAGAGGGTGAAGTCGTAAATAGGGGGAGATGTGGGCATGCCTTCTGAAAAAACAAAATCAAATGTAACTTCTGTGAAGTGTTTTTTCAATCTGTGGAATCAGGGAATTTACTATCAGTGCAATTGTTGCCTTTTATAACAGGGGCTGGTGTATTACATGGCTTATTAAGTTGTTGAACACAGAAGTTTATTACAAATAATTCTCAGCACTTGCTGTCATTTATCTGAACATAATTTTGTCTACTAGTGCTGCTATACATGCATAAGCAGTCTTACTGTGTACATACATATGAAATTGTAAGACTGGACATGTTATAGATGCATAGTACATTAACTTCTAGTATGGACTATATGGGCTTGTAGCAAGACGTGTTCTGCTTGACAGTTTGCATCATGCTTCTAATCATGCTGTACATATATTCAAAGAAATTGTTTACCTAAAATGCACAACATGACATTGGCAAGGGTATATATTGTGAATGATCTCATTGGGCACTTTTGTATATGTCCATGTCTTTATTAGTGAACCCCTGACTTAATGCATGCTTACATATAAATGAAATGTCATCCACTGCATGACTACAGGCTATGTTTGCTGCACCCCTGCAATACTCAAAGCAATTAGTGTGCGATAATCTGGATCTGAGTGCTGTTTAAGCTTAAGCATGACAACAGAGCTCATTTGCACAGGCAGGGTGAATAGTGATGATAAATGAAAGAAACAACATTGCATTTGCTGCCACTGCCATGCACATATCTACCAGCAGAGTATAGTATGTCTTGTCCCTGGTTATATGATGGAGGATCTCTAATATGTAGATAATATATGGAAAATTATGATCAATTCTCTGATAATAACCAGTGCATTATATATTCGAGACATGGATGTCAAGAAATTCACCTAGACAACAAAGCAGCATGACCCTCTACATCGGTGCAGACACTACTGCTAGTGACTAAGTCACCAATAATTGGCTGGCAAGCAAATCATAGACTGCTCCATTGTAGATAGTGGTAATATATCAGTGATTATCAAATTGTTTTCTCTACTTGCAGATTCCAGCAGAATTGAAGGACAGACAATCCAAGTGGCACTTTGGGTATGTCTAAATTGTGGAATCTATGGTATGTATTACTTTAACCATACTATCTACAGGGCACATAGAGTGCACTATAGGGGACATGCTATGAATTACACAGGTGTCAGGATCTTGTGTCCTACACCAGTGCCTTCATGTTATACTGCAGTATGTGAAGGAACATATATGGTTCACAAGGACATGAGAGGAAAGAACAACTGCATTATGGTCATTGCACAGCATGTCCCATTTTCCTGAGAAACCGAGAGCCACTCATTACACACACATTGCCATCAAGTCAACTCCTAGTTCCCAGGATGTCAGATATATTAAAAGAAACCACAGGAGCAAACCAAGGCTGACAACAAAAATCAGCATAAATCCAGCAGTCACTGAGGCTTATTCAAGCAGCAGAAATAAATGCTAGTTCAAACAATGACTGAATCCATGCCAAAGACAAGTAAAATCCAAGCTGTTTTATTGGTGCTTCTCTTTTGGATCATGTATTTATTTTATTAGTAACAGGAGCATTTGGACCGTGATAACACTTACTCTTATAGTATATTAAAAGAAAGGCTATCATGCCCTCAACTGCAAGTGTTTTGCAATACACATGATATAATCTATAGTATGTCCATGTACAAAAAGACAGTTCTCATGATTTTCATATCAGCAACAAATCCAGTCTATATTAACATTTAATGCAGGGCAACTTGTCACAGGGTCATCTACTCTAGAGGTGCACATATTGACAGATGAACAGTCTACCACATACAGTTACCGTATAGTCAGGTAGTAGCCCACAATTAATGATGCCACCATTGTGTGTGGCTAAGGTTGCGGGATATGATTTGGGGCCATTGATTATGATCCCCATCCACTATACTAAGACTATGACAGAGATACTATACAATACCGTGCATGCAGGATCATGGATTGCGGTTGAATAGGTATTCATGCAATTCATGGGATACTTACACTGCATATCCAATGGAGCTATGCAGTATTCAAACAAGACCTGCAGTCACAGATTTGTAGAACACACCATGTTGTATAACACAGTTATGTGGAAACAGCTTCAGCAGCAGAGAAGCATCCTAATGGGGTCAACTATACTTGTTGCAGTAGTGTATCAGGAGCAGGGCAGCCATTCAGAGGAGGAACAAGCAGGAGTGGAACTGCATGCAGGGCAGAGATGGGCACAATACATCACAGCACTGGCAAGAAGGTTGTGTCTGGTACACAACTATTGACAATGATGCACACTACATGCATCATCAAACCACAGCTATACAATATGTTTGATGGACTTGCTATAGTGTGCATCAGACTTTAACGTATTCTCTCAGGCTATGGGGTGGGCAGGGCATGGTCATTATCATCTTTCAGAGGTGAAGGAAACAGTGGCAGGTGAAATCAATGTTAAATATATGGCAGGGTCATAGGAGGTAGCTGTGGCATCCATGTAGTCAGGCACCAAGTTGTGAGGATTCAGGGCCCACATTCTTGAGAGACAGGTGGAACTGCCATGTCACAAACATTGGCATTGAGCACAGCTATGACTGCAGTGTACGGGTTTTATGTGATCTGTGAAAGGGACAGCACAGAAATATCGTAGCATGTGTGCCCACAGCGATAAGGCTCCTCATGTTGGAACCCTTTCACTGTGGGGTATATGACTGGTTTGACAGCCACATGCAGCTGTTACTTCATCTGCCCACAAGGAATATTGAGAGCACAGGGCTGCAGGAATGAGAATGAGCAGTTTAGTAAGATGTATTGGGGTGGATCCCTAGGGGCATCAGTAGCCATGTACATGAAACTGACTACAGTCAAGTGTGATGGCTTGTGCAAGCAGAGCCAACAATGATGCTGCCTCAGGAATAGTCTGTGTCATCTGGGCATGCTCAACCTGTGACTGGCAACCTTACATCTGGACCATTCCATGATTCTAGGCAGCAGAACCATGGAATGGTTACCATTTTCATTATGAATTCAACAATGAATGCCCAGTTAGTCACAAACAACCAGAACAGCAGCATCTGGTCCATGTTTTAATACTGGAAGTCACTAGACAGGTGCCAGATGTCATCTCCCAGGCCATGCAGATGTTTCACATTATCCCGTAGACCATGCAGTACACACTATCCCCACATCAGTGTGGGTCACAGCTGGATCACTGACCTCCATATATGCTTCTTAATGTCAACTGTCTCAGCCAGGCCAGGGATAGACCAGTACTCACTGCAACTCTACACTCCATTGCACTGAACTCTATGGGGTGTACATGCAGATCAGAGCAGGGAATGTCACAGATGCCATTTGAAATGGGGAGATTGGATGAGAATCACAGTTAGATTTATTAACCTTCGGCAAAGCTGGAGTATTGCCCTGTCCCTCCTCTGGTTCTTCATATGTGGGGGATGTGTGTCAGAGTGTATTGTGTCATGAGACTGTTTCAGGTGCATGTTGCCATCATTCCCAACAAAGGTCACCAGCTTGTATCAGGCAAAGGTTGCCCTCTTGTGCTGGATCCTTCACCAATAGTACCTATTAAAGCATAGAAAAATATGCCAGTGGCAATGCTGTAATAAATACAGCCAGCCACAACAGGCATACTGTCATGTCACAGAATCTTTAAATAGTATATGAATACCTACATGCCTTGTTATGCTATTAGATGTTATTGTTTTTGAATGTTTGGCATTAAATAACAGTAATTTGTACATTGATAGGTTGTAGGTTGGTTCACATTTGGAGGGAAATGACTTTTTTTTTATAAATGCTCTCTTTTGCACAGTTATATATATATATATATATATATATATATATATATATATATATATATATATTTACTGATATTGGCATTTATATTATTGTCTGCTTGTTGTCTTAGATTACTTCTTCTTGTTAATTGCCATGTTTTCTTATATTGCTAGAGGATTTGCAGAATAATAATTTCATTGAACTATATGATGCTGTGTCTAATACATATGACAATAAAGTTTAATTGAGTTGAATAGAATTAATGTTAAACAAATTAGCCCTGTATGCATGAATTCACACACACAAACACCATATTTTGATATGTATGTGTGTAGAGATATATATATATATATATATATATATATATATATATATATATATATATATATATATATATATATATGTATATATATATATATATATATATATATATATATATATATATATATATATATATATATATATACACACATATACAGATAGATTTATATATAAATATGTATGTATGTGCAGTGTGTGTGTGTGTGTGTGTGTGTGTGTGTGTGTGTGTGTATATATGTGTGTGTGTGTGTATATATATATATATATATATATATATATATATATATATATATATATATATATATATACATTTTTTTTATTTACTTTTGTGGAGTTTACCTTCCTGCTTTTTGCCATAATTTTTTTTGTTATATATCCTGTTTAATTTGGGATGCCACCAAGGTGGTTCATTTCTAGGACTAATCCTTGGCTTACTTCTTGTAGGTACAGCAGCCTCTAGACAGCCTTTGACATGGTTGCACAGAGTTTCTCAGACCAATTTTGCATAGGCTGCTGTGTTGTCTGGGTTTGGAGGAACATTGAATTTTGACAATCCATTATTTAATAAAAGGTCATTTGCTTTGGTATAGTTCCTAACTATTACTGGCAATGGTGATGTACAGGTTGACAGATGAGATCTGACAGGAGTCCCTGTGAACTATGATGTTTGTAGATGACATTGTGATCTGTAGTGAGAGTAGGGAACAGGTGGAGGAGACCCTGGAGAGATGGAGATAGTCAGAAGGACTAAGACAGAATATATGTGTGTGAATGAGAGGGAGGATAGAGGAATGGTGAGGATGCAAGGAGTAGAGGTGGCAAAGGTGGATGAGTTTAAATACTTGGGATCAATAGTTCAGAGTAATGGTGAGTGCAGAAGAGAGGTGAAGAAGAGAGTACAGGCAGGATGGACTGGGTGGACAAGAGTGTCAGGAGTGATTTGTGACAGACGAGTACCAGTAAGAGTGAAAGGGAAGGTCTACAAGAGGGTAGTGAGACCAGCTATGTTATATGGGTTGGAGACAGTGGCATTGACAAAAAGGCAGAAGTTAGAGCTGGATGTGGCAGAGTTAAAAATGTTAAGGTTTGCACTGGGTGTGACGAGGGTGGCAGGATTAGGAATAAGTATATTAGAGGGTCAGCCCAGGTTGGAAGGTTTGGAGACAAAGCCAGAGAGGCAAGATTACATTGGTTTGGACATGTGCTGAGAAGGGATGCTGAGTATATTGGGAAAAAATGCTAAGGATGAAGCTGCCAGGTAACAGGAAAAGAGGAAAGCCTAAGATAAGGTTTATGGATGTGGTGAGAGAGGACATGCAGGTGGTTGGTGTGACAGAGCAAGATGCAGAGGACAGGAAGAAAGGGAAACAGATGATCCACTGTGCCGACCCCTAACGGGAACAACCAAAAGATGATGATGATGATGACTGGTTTTAACAGGATTATAAGAATAAAAGTCCAAAAGGGAAGGGACTAAATTTCTGCAGCTCCAAAAAACAATGAAAAGTAGAATAAAATCCATGGACCACTAGGCTAAAACAAGTGCTTCATTAATACAGACTTTAGTGCTTTTAGGATAAAACCTTTCTTCAGACGTAATACATAACTAAACAGCCTTAATATTTATACAAAAATGCACCAATCAACATATAAATACAATGAAACAATTCAATAATTTAAATAATTAGAACAATTAAATGTGAGGTCTACGCCTTCTGAGAATGGGTTTTAAATGCACCACACCATTGAGTCCTGGGTGCCTAGCTGCTCCTAATTTTATTATCCATCTGGTCTCATAGTACTCAGTATGGTTATTGATATCACCCCACCCCAGGACTACTCACAAATTGTCACAGACCCTGAAAGTAAAAATTATGTCCTTCACACTCATTGATATGTAAAGTGCATTGCATTTATCCCCTAACCGAATCGCAGATAAATGCCTTAGGATTCTGTCCTTAAACCTGCAGTTGGTCTTACCTATATAGAAAGATGGACAGCAAGCACATTTTGCTACATAGACTATAGTTTTAGAGAGGCAAGTAACAGAACCCTTAAAGCTGTGTACTCTTTTAGTAATAAGATGTAGAAAATCTTGATCCCTACTAATACAACTACAAGCTTTGCAGCATTGACAGGGATGACTACCTCTTTTGCCAACATGGCTTGTACTCATATATGTCCTATCACAAAGGATCTGCTTTAAGTTTCTTTTCCTTTTATTAACAAAATTTGGAGTATATCCCACTAATGCCTTCAAAGAGTCATCTGACTGTAGGATTTTCCAGTTAACCCTAATAATGTCTTGGACCAATCTGAAATCACTACTGTAAGTGATATTCAAACTGACTTTACTTTTATTACTTTTTTTAGCAATGCCGTTAGCTCTAGGGGCATTAACATTGTCCCTTGTGATGGAGCGTTGCCTGTTGACAACCCCTTCAAATGAAAACCAGGGTGCTGCCACTGTGTCTCTAGAACACATCACCATGTTGATCACCTCATCCACCTCAGTACGTTTATAGCCTCTAGAAACTAGACTAGAGGAAAAACCTGTCAACTCATCCAATAAAGCCTGATCATCAGTACATAATCTTGACAACCATAGGTCCTGTCCTTTCACAATATTCTGAAAGACAAAACCCGGATGCATACTATCTTTTGCAAATAAACCATTTCTCCAGCATTCTTTCCTAAAAACTCTGGTATTAAATACCCCATCAGCACTGCATTCTATTTTAATGTCTAAAAAATCAATCTCATTGTATGAGTAACATACAGAAAACCTCAAAAAACTGGTGGTACATTCTAAATAAAAAATAAAATCTTGTAAAGCCTCAGAGGTGCCTGCTCACAGCAGGAATACATCATCTACAAAGCACATATAAAAATAAGATGTTGTTTCCATTCATTATCAACATTAAAAAGAACATCTTCCTCCCACTGTGCAAGTACCAAATTGGCATACAAATTGGCACAGGGGGTGCCCATGGCAACCTCCCATTTCTGCCAATAATGTTGTTTCTCAAACAGAAAAATATTATTTTCTAGTACTACCTCCAATAGACATAAAATCTGCAAGACAGTCTTCTTATCATAGTATTCATTAAAAGTTAACAACATTTTAAACTGATGCAAATCCAAAGTCTTCTGGTATGATGGTGAATAGATTCTTGATGTCCAGAGTAACTAATTAAAGTGAATTGCTGAAGACATTGCTACTAGTGAATTCATGTAATAAAGTTAAAAAGTGTGCACTGTCTTGAAAAACTCTAGGTACACTAGAAACTATAGCTTCAACTTAGATTCAACCCACATAGAGCAATTTTCAGTAATCCACCCACTGCCCAAAACTATAGGCCTAAGGGGTGGATCACATAAGTCCTTATGTATTTTGGGTAAGGCTTTAAAGCCTGGTGTTACCAGATCACTGTCAACAAAATTGAATACTTCTTCACTTAAAATACCAACGTCTTTCAGTTCACATAAAACAACCTTGACATACTCCACTATCTTCAAAACATCCTCTGAACTAATCTTAAAGTATGTCACATCAGAGCTCAACACAGATACAATTTTACCAGTATAATAATTATTGTCCATCAAAACTATTGCCCCGCCCTTGTCCGCTGCTCATATTATTAAGTCTCTGTTGTCTTGCAAAGCTTTTAAAGCTGTTTCTTCTTCATACGTTAGATTGTAAAAATATTTACTCTTATGATGTTGATCCACACCTTGTAACTGGTCTTCACATGTTTTAATGAAGGTTTCTATCATGCGATCCATGGGTTGAACAAATAAACTAGGTTTCCTCATATTGTCAGCACTGTCTACCATTTCATTAGTATTACCAAACATCCTTTTTTAATTGTAAATTTCCACCAAATTGTTTAAGATCTATAATTAAATCTGTGTACACATGTCTAACAGCTGGTACATAGTTCAGTCCCTTGCTCAAAACATGTAGTTGTGAATCAGAAAATGTAACTCTAGAAAGATTAAAAACCAGTTGGTTAGTACCTGCAGTCACACAGATGTCTTCCTGCATTTCTGTTCTCTGCTGCCTGACCTGCGTACCAGACTCGCTAGTTGCAGATCCATTCTCTTTTCTTTCTTTTTCCTCACTGTAACAGGCAACGGGTGAAAAAACAACTGTGAATACAAAGTCTTGGGTCTAGCTCCCAAGACGTGTGTCAGAGCCAGTTGCACTGGTCGCGGGAGTGACACTGGGCTGAATGGAATCAATCAGCCTTAATATTTATACAAAAATGAACCAATCAACATATATGGATTTTAGCCATGGTAATATCTTTGTATAGCCCAAGGCTTCCTTGCCTAACATGAAATGGAATACAGTTAACATCAGTGAAACAGCAGAAGGGACGGGATTGACTGAGCAGGTTTGTTGGGCAACCATGGTCGGCCAATCGCAAATGAGTCCCTCTGAATCAGTGAGTGTACTAACGTCAGTGCCTATTTCATCTACTTGTTCGCAGCAGGAGAAGGAGAAGAAGAAGGAGAGAATTGTGGAGATTGATTCCATTCAGCCCAATGTTACTCCCTCTACCAGTGCAACTGGCTCTGACACATGTCTTGGGAGCTAGACCCAAGACTTTGTATTCACAGTTGGTTTTTCACCCATTGCCCGTTGCAATGAGGAAAAAGAACGAAAAGAGAATGGATCTGCTACTGGCGAGTCCGGTACGCAGGTCAGGCAGCAGAGAACGGAAACACAGGAAAACATCTGTGTGACTGCAGGTACTAACCAACCGGTTTTTAACCTCTCTTTTCTGATACACAACTACGTGTTTTGAGAAAGGGACTGAGCTATATACCAGCTGCTAGACGTGCACACAGATTTAATTATAAATCTTAAACAATTTGGTAGAATTTACAATTAAAAAAGGATGTTTGGTAATAGTAATGAAATGGTAGACAGTGCTGACAATATGAGGAAACCTAGTTTATTTGTTCCACCCATGGATCACATGATAGAAACCTTCATTAAAACTTGTGAAGACCAGTTACGAGGTGTGGATCAACATTATAAGAGTAAATGTTTTTACAATCTAACGTATGAAGAAGAAACAGCTTTAAAAGCTTTGCAAGACAACAGAGACTTAATAATACGACCAGTGGACAAGGGTGGGGCAATAGTTTTGATGGACAATAATTATTATACTGGTAAAGGTGTATCTACGTTGAGCTCTGATGTGACCTATGTTAAGATTAGTTCAGTGGATGTTTTGAGGATAGTGGAGCATGTCAAGGTTGTTTTATGTGAACTTAAAGACATTGGTATTTTAAGTGAAGAAGTATTTAATTATGCTGACACTGAACATCCGGTAATATCGGACTTTAAAGCCTTACCCAAAATACATAAGAATTTATATGATCCACCCCTTAAGCCTATAGTTTCAGGCAGGGGATGGATCACTGAACACTGGTCTATGTGGGTTGAATATAAGTTGAAGCTAATAGTATCTAGTGTACCTAGAGTTTTATCAGACAGTGCACACTTTTTAACATTATTACATTAATTCACTAGTAGCAATGTCTTCAAAAATTCACTTTAATTAGTTACTCTGGATGTCAAGAATCTATTCACCGTCATACGGAATGACTTTGGACTTGCATCAGTTAAAACGTTTTTGACTTTCAGTGAATACTATGATAAGAAGACTGTCTTGCAGATTTTATGTCTATTGGAGGTAGTGCTACAAAATTATATTTTTCTGTTTGAGAAACATTATTGGTAGAAATGAGGGGTTGCCATGGGCACCCCCTGCGCCAATTCATATGCCAATTTGGTACTTGCACAGTGGGAGGAAGATGTTCTTTTTAATGTTGATAATGAATGGAAACAACATCTTATTTTTATACGCACTTTGTAGATGACGTATTCCTGCTGTGAGCAGGCACCTCTGAGGCTTTACAAGATTTTATTCCTTATTTAGAATGTACCACCAGTTTTTTGAGGTTTTCTGTATGCTATCCATACAATGAGATTGATTTCATAGACATTAAAATAGAATGCAGTGCTGATGGGGTATTTAACACCAGAGTTTTTAGGAAAGAATGCTGGAAAAATGGTTTATTGGGAAAAGATAGTATGCATCCGGGTTTTGTCTTTCAGAATATTGTGAAAGGACAGGCCCTACGATTATCAAGATTATGTACTGATGATCAGGCTTTATTGGATGAGCTGACAGGTTTTTTCTCTAGACTAGTTTCTAGAGGCTATAAACGTACTGAGGTGGATGAGGTGATCAACACGGTGATGTGTTCTAGAGACACAGTGGCAGCACACTAGTTCTCATTTGAAGTTGTTGTCAACAGGCAATGCTCCATCACAAGGGACAATGTTAACACCCCTACAACTAATGGTATTGGTAAAACAAAGTAAGAAAAGTAAAGTCAGTTTGAATATCACTTACAATAGTGATTTCGGATGGGTCCAGGACGTTATTAGGGTTAACTGGAAAATCCTACAGTCAGATGACTCTTTGAAGGCATTAGTGGGAGATACTCCGAATTTTGTAAATAAAAGGAAAAGAAACTTAAATCAGATCCTTTGTGATAGGACATATATGAGTACAAGCCATGTTGGCAAAAGAGGCAGTCATTCCTGTCAACGCTGCAATGCTTGTAGTTGTATTAGTAGGGATCAAGATTTTCTACATCTTATTACTAAAAGAGTACACAGCTTTAAGGGCTCTATTACCTGCCTCTCTAAAAATATAGTCTATGTAGCAAAATGGGCTTACTGTCCATATTTCTATATAGGTAAGGCCAACTGCAGGTTTAAGAACAGAATCCTAAGCCATTTATCTGTGATTCGGTTAGGGAATAAATGCAATGCACTTTACATATCAATGAGTGTCAAGGACGTCATTTTTACTTTCAGGCACTGCAGCAATTTGTGAGTAGTCCTGGGGGGGGGGGTTTATATCATTAACCATACTGATTACTGTGAGACCAGGTGGATAATAGAATTAGGAGCAGCTAGGCACCCAGAACTCAGTGGTATGGTGCCTTTAAAACCCATTCTCAAAAGGCATAGACCTCACATTTAATTGTTTTAATTATTTTAATTATTTAATTGTTTCATTGTATCTATATGTTGATTGGTTCATTTTTGTATAAATATTAAGGCTGTTTAGTTATGTGTTATGTCTGAAAAAGGGTTTTATCCTGAAAGCGTTTACATCTGCATTAAAGAAGCACTTGTTTTACCCTGGTGGTCTGTTGATTTTATTCTACTTTTAATAGGATTATTAACTTGATTTTGATTTCAAAGAAAACAGCTTTATGGTCAGACCTTAACAGGGAAGATGAGACATTGGGAGGGGTGCAGCATTCTCCCATATTTGTAAACAAGAGGACTGGTATGTTGGAGCCTCTAGTGGGTGTATTCATAATTTGTTCAAGGATGTTTTCATTTACAAAATTCAGGAATCTCTCTGCCAGTATATTTGAGGCTGTGTAGGATTCCCAGTCTATATAAGAATAATAAAAGTCTTCCATGAGTATGGCTTTGGGTGGCTGGGGTGCCTTCTGTGTGGAGTCTGCATGTCCTCCCTGCATTCATGTGGATTTCCTCCACGTGCTCTGGTTTCATCCCACTTTCCAAAGACATGCAGTAGGTGGATTGGACACTCTAAATTGGCCATATGTATGAGCGTGTGCATGCTAGTGTGTGGTGCACCCGCTGCGGAGGGGTTGGGCCTTGGGCTAGCAACTCGACCCCGTAAGACCTGTACCTGCTATGGAAATGAGTGCTGAAGGGCACTGGTTGCCCAATGTGTTGTATGCATGGAAGTGAATCCAGGATGAGTATGGTTTTAGGTGGGATAGTAAGTGTCTCAAGTAGGTCCAAGTATGCATGGTGAGCTTCTTTAACATGGAGGGTGATCTATAGCTGGCTAGGATATGGTATGGAATTTTGTCTGCAGTGATCTGTACATGGAGGAACCCCAGCACATCATCCTGTTTGACCACCCTAGAGACATGCTTGTTGCTGATGTTTATTGAGACAGCTCCTCCTTTTGCCCTTTTCTGTGCAGCTACTGATCTAAAAGTGTGGAAGGCACTGAAAATTTGCACTGCTTGGGTACTGTCTGCCACTTTAAGCCATATCTTGGTAACGGAACAGATAGCTATATTCTCAAGTGTGAGGAGGGCTTAGAGGGAGTGTAGTCTATTGTTTATGCTCCTAGCATTGAGCAGTAACACCTTGTGGTTCAGCTGAGTTGATTTTACTATGTTGATAGGTTTTCAATTTGCATTACCTAAAAAAGGCACTATGGGGTGGATAAAGGTTTTGCTTATATTCAAAAGTCTAGGGAGGAGAAGTACAGACCATCCTTGGCAAAGCAACATGGTCTGTTAACCATGTCCTCCTAGCTGACAAATATTGGATCCCATTAAAATGATACCAGGAAGAAGCCAGTTGTTGAAATCAGTCGTTTTTGCTCATATTGTGTCATCATCCTTGATGATGGTAATATGCTGCTCAATGCTAGGCTTATACCAGCCTGAAACACATAGTCTGGTAGCTCCGTAATGTCTCTCTTCATATAGTCCAGGGAGGTATACCTCAAATCATTTACACCTACATGGACTATCTTGGAATCATACTGGTATCTGTGGCGTAATGACTTGGGTGCATCCATGATTTGGCCGATTCTGGCTCCAGATAAGCAATTAACTGTCACCTTCTCCTTCTTCTGACTGGTTAGAGGGGCATCAGTATCAGCATATCTTACAATGGAGTTCCCTATGATAAAAGTCATGGGAAATGTGTTTGCTTGCCTTAGGGCTCTAGTCTTTGGGCTCCACTGAGAGTGACAGTATGTGTGGTGTTAAGTGTTTTTTTTTTGAGTGTCTTTGGACTTCCTCAGGGATAGCTTTGACAATGGGTGATCTAGGCAATCTTTGTTGTTTAGAAAGATTGCTTTTAAGTGTCTCAGCATATGTTAGTCAATGTGTGTGTTGTATATTATGTGAGGTGGGTGTTGTGTGCATGGTTTCAACAACCTGATGTGCATGTGCATGTGAGAGTTTAGCTTCCAGTATCATTGTGTAAGTATACCTCTCACACACTGTGTCTGTTTCTTTAAGGACTAAGTGGCTATCAATAATTATGAAACAATTATTATATTGTTGCAAGATGCCCATATCGACCAATCTGGCTGCAGAGAAGTTAGGAAATTGCATATCCACACCATCCAGTCTTCGATTTGTGAGCTAAAAGAGGGTGGTGTACTGGGGTTAGACAGCTATTAAGGGTGTTTTATCAGAACAGATTATGCTAAACAGTACTAAGTTATACTAACTTTAATATCTACACAATACTGAATTCAACTAAATCTATAGGTATTGCCACTTGACTCCTAACTAGCTGCTCTAAACTTGTTGGCACTCCAGGTATTTGTACTATATTGTGGCTTTACAGGGTACAGTTTTGTGATTCATTCATTCTAGGTGTTTGCTACTCTACAGGACACTTCTGACCCATGCAAATACAAAAAATGTATAACTGTAAAGAAAAAAAACAGAAAACTAACTTATAAATCCTTTGGCCAATACAATTACTACATTGAGTCCTTTTGTGTATTTCTCAACTTTGATAGACAAGGCATGTGCAATAGTGTCACAAACCACTTACACAGCTGGTTTTAAATTACTTTCTGAAGGCAATTTTAAGACAGTATTGCAGCAGTAACAGTGAGAGGAAGAGAAACTTTTTTATTTTTTATCAACAGTGAAATTCACGTATAAAGGTAAGAAACAGTAGCAATCACTCAACAAAAAATACCTAACTTTACCTGGATGGTACTGGATACAAGTAAAATACTTCTCAAATGCAAGCTAGGACTCCAGGCTTTGCTGAACTCTTGGAAAATGAGCAGGAGACAATATATAATAAAAAGGTTTACTGAAGAGCAGTGCTGGTTTGCTGGGCAGGCACTCAGTATTATTGGTCTATGGAAAACAATGGGTTGGAAGAGTACATAAATAGCATATACAATAGCCTATAGCAATGAAAGGGGTGGGAGGGACTTTGAAAATCAAATTACCATAAGGGATGGAGGCCAGAGACACAGGATTATTATAAAAACAACAGCAGCAGAAAGGATTGGAGGGTTGGGGAAAGGCAACCAGGCTAGCTACAGAGGCTTACAATAAAAAAGCAACATTGAAGTTCTTTTAGAAACTTTAGCTCAGTGTGTTAGTGGGGGATGGGGCAGACACAGAATGCACTGTTAAGCAGGTAAAAGATAAGCAGGGTATAAAAGCAATGAAGCACAAACTGGAGCTAAGACAATTCTTTCACTGTTGATCTCCTACTGCATTTTAAAGCACCAGACTATGCAGAAATGTATCACTAACACTGTTTAGGAAAAAATGCAATAATAAGTGACTAAGGCTAAAAATCTCACAGGAGTACATAGCTCTGCCTCAGCTGTGAATTAAACTACAAATATATGGGCCAACAGAGTTTAAAATACAAAAGGATAGCTTTTACAAGTAATTCTACTTGTGGAAATAGAAGTATTAAATAAAGCAGAAATACACCCAGGGATTTAATAAACTCCATATAGGCTTCATATAAAGCCTACCTGGAATATACATGATGAACAGCAGCACTAATCACGTATGTATGTTGCGCATAGTGCTTACACAAAGACAAGCAATATTTGGTGGCCAGCAACAGTGTTAACAGTTCTACTTTTTGCCATATAATGCATACCCAAGGTTATATTTAGAGTTGTTGTCACATTTTTTTGTATGCAATACACAGCTTTTTGTAGGGAATCCACTCATAACAGTGCGCTGTTTGTAAGTGTTGTTATCCTTATGTCCGATACCTATGTCAGCCAGGAATGTTGTGGTCAAGTGTATTACACTTGGCACAGTGAACTTGCACATATATTGTCACCCACAGGGAGCTATTCTTTGGTATACATATCTATTAAGAATTGTCAGTGCAGACTTCCCTTCAAGATGTTGTATAAGATGCATGTGTGATACATCAGATGACACACAGTGGAACTAAAAGAGTCTTACAACTCAACCTATTTCACGTTATTATGTCACCTGTACATTGTATGTCTATATGTTTATCATTAGTAATGTGTGTGTGAGGGCTCTAGTACCATATATGGACACATTACAAATGAGGTGGATGTAGTACATGCAGAACAGTTAATGACACAAATGTTAAAATCACACAGTGCTGCTGGGCAACACCTGAATAATCCTTGTGAATAGCAACAACGTTTTGCATACAATTAATTCAGCAAGGCTGCAAGCAACTCTGAACTGGTTACATGTTTGTGTGTATAACAGCATTACAATATGTCAATGAAACAAGGCATAATTGCCCATGTAATTAGTGTGACGTAATACTGCTGCAGGTCATATAGCATTTCATGATAGTAGGTATACACATGCGCATGTGCCATACTGCAAGTGTTACTGTGATGGTTGAATGAAAAATGTGTATAATGTTAATATATTTCACTATCAGAACACATCCCTTACTAAGGCAACAGCACACATATCATCATTCCATGTCAACAGTCCTCACTAGGCATATTGCTACAGCTGTTATGGAGGGAACATGTAATCAAATGAAACTAGTGGCCATCACTACATTACCTGAAATCACAGATTGGAATACATTGTTGTAGGGCTACCATGCATCCATACTTCAACACAGCACATATGGATGACAACAACATTGACGTGTGCAATCCTCATATGGTCATAGGACATTACTAGGTTTTAACTGTCAGATCACTCTTACTTGTTTAAGTATTCTTTCCATGACCGTGATTGTTCCAAAACCTCTACCTTTTCTAAAATGAAAAAAAAAAACTTCTTAAAGGTTTTCCAACATCCATAATATTTAAACAAGGCACCATTGAGGTTCCCTTTCTTTAGATCAAGACTATGTTCATAAATTATTTTTTTCAACTGTTACTTGGTTTTAATATATATAATAAGAAAAGTCTGTGCAGGGGAACCACGTGATTAACTAGCCACCACGTTTCAGCACTTGGAACTGTGATTAACTAGCCACCACGTTTCAGCACTTGGACTATTGTTACTTGGTTTTACCTACATAAAAAACATTGCATGAGATGCATTTACTTAGATATACCACCACTCTAGTGCAGCAATTAAAGTTACCAGGATAAACTAGGCTTTTAGAATAATTCTTTAACATCCGGATGTAACAACATTGTGTTCATGTGCTGCACTTATTCATTTCACATTTAGTATTGTCACTAATTGTAGGTAAAAGTTCCAGTCTTTGATGTTGAAACTTCTATAAATGACGGGAGATAGTAAAGGTATATACATAAATAACAAAAATAATAACAGTTCGGACCACTGCACATGGACAAGATTCGTAGGTATTAAGTAATCCTTTAATACAGACTTAGCGCTTTCACCATAAACATATGGCATCATCAGAGTAAATTCTAAAAACACTCCAATCATTTTATATAAAACACTAATTAATTAATTGAATAATGACACACCCTTGCCAATGAGCCCAAAGTATTACACATTCAGATTTAACATAATTGATACAATAAAGAAGAAAATAAAAGAGAGCACTATTTCTAATCTTGATAATTATAAACAAATGAATAGTTAAAAAAACTAATACAAAAATCAATTGCCACTCCACCTCAAGAACAGCAACCCTATTACTAACATCACCCCCTTGGTCCATGTAAACATGATCATATGTTTATGGTGAAAGCGCTAAGTCTGTATTAAAGGATTACTTAATACCTACGAATCTTGTCCATGTGCAGTGGTCCGAACTGTTATTATTTTTGTTGTTTCAGTTGGACCCTGGTTGGGTGCGCTTTGTTTAGTATATCCATAAATACCCTGTTCTACCAAATCACCTTCAAACATTGCATAAATTAACCAATCACAAAGCAGCAGGAAATGCAATTCTACATGTGTGAAAATATAACATTGTAAATAAATAAACATGTTAAAGGAATTGTTGTTTGTATTTTAAAATCAGATCAATAGAACAGTAATCATTAATGCTGGGATAAGTGTAAGCATCTAGCTTTAACTGCCAGATTACTCTTACTTTTTTAAGTATTCTTTTCCACGGCCCTGATTGTTCCAAAACGTCTACCTTTTCTAAAATGAAAAAAAAAAACTTCTTGAAGGTTTTGCAAAGTCCAGAATGTTTAAACAAGGCACTGTTGAGGTTCCCTTTCTTTAGCTAAAGATTATGATTGTAACTTCTTTTTTTTCAACTGTAACTTGGTTTTACCTACATACAAAACATTGCATGAGATGCATTTACTTAGATATACCACCACTCTAGTGCTGCAGTTAAAGCTATCAGGACAAACTAGGTTTTTGGAATTACTTTAATGTCCGGATGTAACGACATTGTGTTCATGTGCTGCACTTATTCATTTTACATTTAGTGTCTTCACTAATTGTAGGTAAAAGTTCCAGTCTTCTTTGTTTGATGTTGAAACTTCTCCTATAAATGATAGTTGGTTCAAAACCCAACTTCCCTATAAAATCTTCTGAAAAATTTCTTTCCCAGTTGTTAAGCAAAATATTCTAATGTTATCAACTTCATTTATAAAAGTACATATAAACACTTTCCCAATATTATTCATGGCATTATTCCATCTTGATAAAGAGAAGGAACTGTCTAAAAGAATCGGCTGATAGAATTTCTCCTGCAATAACCATACTCTTTACGTTCTAGCAAAATTTTGGTGGGGTAACCTCCTATCAAAAACATTTACTCTAACATCTAAACTTCATCTTCAAAAATGGCATTGTCCAAGATAATTTTGGACAACCTAATCATATATACTCTCACTATAGCTTTCTTTTGGTGTAACAGATGTTGACTAGACCAAAGCAAATAACTGTTTGAAAAACTGGCTTTCTACTATTATTAATTCTATGCATTTTCTAAAGTTCTGCTATGAACACCCTGAGGAGGATATTCACTTCTTGGATGTCATGCTGTACAAAGACAGGGTTAAAAGTATCTTTTAATCTATGGTTTATAGAAAACCAACTTTCAAATCCTTCAAGAAGTTTGTTTTTTTCATTTTAGAAACGGTTGAGGTTTCAGAACAATCAGGGCTGTGGAAAGAATGCTTAAACAAGCAAGAACTGATCTGGCAGTTATACCTAGATACTTATACTTATCCAAACATTAACAATTACTGTTCTATTGTTCCAATTTTAAAATACAGACAAAAATTAATTTAGCACATTCATTTATTTATGATGTTATGTTTTCACATATGTAGACTTGCATTTCCTGCTGTTTTGTGATTGGTTAATCTATGCAATGTTTGAAAGTGATTGAGTGGACCATGGTATTTAATTTTGTATGCTAATTCTTTTAAACAGTTTTGAAAAACTCCTGTGATAGGATGAGACCTCTCAACTACTATTCATTTGTCTTTTGTTTTGTTTTTAATAAATGTTTTAATTTTTCTCCCAGAATGAGTCTTTGCAATACACCATTGGAGGTAGAGGTGTTTGTTGTTGAATTGGACATACCATCAACCACACACACATCAATTTACTGAGGTCAGATTTTTGAGCATTAAGCCTGTATAGGTATAAAAACTGAATTCCATACAACACAGCACAAACACCAGCACAGATGTCTGCCTTTAACATTGTCACAGTATACCATATGGAGGATGACAGCATCATTGTATGCTGAGAAGATTTTAGGAGGAGTTTGTGACATAGATGTGGAGTCACATTTCAGTGTAAAATTGTCTCCATACTCCTATTTGAATGAACACATGCACAAATTGTCTGCTATGAGATTAGAACCCCAACCTATCTACACAAGCTAGAAAACACAATAGCTAATGCTCGCACCAACACGGATATCTGAATATAATGCTGTCACAGTGTACTTTATAGGGGATCACATCATCACTGTATGCTGAGAAGAAGATGTAACTGACATAGCTGAAGACTTATAGGCTGATCTGATAGTTGAATGAACACATACACAAGTTGACTGCTATGAGATTAAAACCCTTACCTAGCTATTTATACAAGCTATAGAACACAGAACTTAATGCAAGCACCATGCCACAAATTTGAGTTAGATATTATTGGAGAACACTTTATAGCAGATAAAATAATTAGTGGATGGTGAGAACATGTTGGCAGGAATGTCTCACATGCTGCTCAAAAATGGTATCCAAAATGATAGTTAACTGAACACACATGTCAACTGCAGTGAGATTAGAACCTCTACCTAGCTAGTTACAAAAGCGAGAGAACACAGAAGTTAAAGCTAGAGCCACAGTGCAAGCCAGGATTTCATATTGTCGGATTGCACATTATAGCAGATGACATCATTATCATTATATGATGAGAAGAAGATGTTGGAGTGTCTCACATGCTGCTCAAAATTGATCTCCAGAATGAGAGCTAACTGAGTATACACACACAAATTGACTTGATAGAGAGTAGAACCCCTACCTACTTAGTTACACAAAGTGAAAAACACAGTACTTAACAGTAGCACCACAACATAAATCTGAATTTCATGTTGTCAGAGAACACTTTATAGCAGATGACATAATCAGTGCATTGTAAGATGAATATTCTGTGAGGGCTTTATGAAACTTCTATGTAGTCATGTACCACTGCAAACGTTTGCTGTCAATGAGACTTGAGTGAGGACATTGTCTCATGCTCATCTGGCTACATACACACACAGACATGTACATAAGCTAGCAGTTATACAATTCAAATCCCTATCTCACTAGTTAGGCCAGCTGTAGAACACAATGCTTAACATTTGCACCACCACATATTTCTGCTATTATCATTGCCATAGCATTCTTTATAGGGGATGACATCATCATGATGTTGCAGGTAACATATGCTGTTATGAGACTTATATGCAAAGGCTGGACTTCAGGTTTACTTTTGTGATTGCAATGTGCAAAAATAAATTTAAAGACATATTGGTAACCTAGGTAAAATAAGCTGTCACAAATATAGCTGTAGAACTAAGACATGCATGTACCTGGTTCTCAGTACATTGGTTAGATAACATACCCACATAAACACACACACATACACACACAAACACAGACATACTCACACAAACACACACATACACACACACACACACACACACACACACACACACACACACACACACACACACACACGCACACACAAGCGCACATATATTCTAATGAACTAATGTCCACAGTACCAGAGTTTTCTGACAAGATCAATGTGTTTTGATCAGTGATCCAGTGTCCGTATAAACCTATAACAAAAGTAACAATGCAGTTGTGCTGTTTATTTCTTTAGTGTACTTGGCAGTGGACCAATTACTGAGATATCATTTGCAAGTGGATTGCTGTTGGGCACACATGAGTCTAACTATGGCTTCAGTGAAGAATTCATCCCTTCCTTCTTTTTTTGTTTATGAATGCCTTTTGATGAGATAGAGGATAACTGGACAATAACCATAAGACATGCCAACCACCTGTTTACAAAACACATCTCCGAGAAACTGATTTGTGCCAATGATGGCCAAGTGTTAGCACATGGAGGATTTCCATTTCATCAGTACAAATTAGACTTGAGAATTAGTTAAGAATGTATGCCATGGGAAACATAGCTTACACATACTATGCTGTTCATACTGCAGTTTCCATTGTAAATGGGTCATAACTTTTATGACATAATAACTGCTGCTATTGCCTTCCCAGTTTGTGCAGAGTTAAGTGACAAGCAAATATGGTTCTTTGCATAAATGGGAAAATAGTAATATTTCTATCGGTTTGCCTTCCTTCATGCAAACAAGCTAGGTGGTGATGCACAGCTGTCAGCACTCTATACAGTACTGAGTGTAAAAAATACACCTGCTGCCTAGCTTTCCTTGTGGCACCAGGTCTAAGATCATTAAGCTCATGGTCAGAGCATGGATAACACAGGGTTCAAATCCAGAACCTTCACTTTTTTTACAGATGGTGTAATTATGGCATTAGTTAATTAAATGTTATCATTACCGAAAATGTGACAGACAATGAATACAGTAAAGTATATCCCCCAGATTCAATAAACTCCATGTAGGTTTTGCACAGAGCCTACAAAAATTGTTTTTGTGTACGTGATAGTGTTCATCACGGAGCCTAGAGCTATGCATATTAATGATACACAGTGCATGTAAGCAAGGTTTCATTGCTCACATCAGTGTTGCTGGCTGTGAAACCTATAATGTGAATTCAGATCATACCTCCCAACTTTTAGTGCAAGAAATTTGGACAAAGGCTAAAAGAATGGAGGGGGGGGCAAAGGCCAAAAATAGGGACAGATTTACAATACTGTGCTTATAAATGTAGAAAATAGCTAGAATAATAGGATTTGTGTTAGCACTCATAGTCCACACACCTGTGTCTCGCAACTATAAAGTCCTAACCATACACTCAACATATTAGTCATAGGAGACTCCATTGTGAGACACACAGATGTGTCTCTCACCAGGCTGGATAAGGAGAAAGTCACTGTTAGCTGTCTCTCAGGTGCCAGAATCTGCCATTTAATATATGAGCTCAAGTCTCTCAACAACAGGTACTGTTAGGACTCTGACAAAGTCCATGTTGGGGCGAACGACTTGAGGCATACCTCCCTGGACTATATGAAGAGAGACATGATTGAGCTCACTGGATATGTGTTCCAGGTAGGTATGTTCCTAGCTTTAAGCAGCATTCTACCATCACACAGAATGATTCCTCAATACAAACAGAAAATGATTGACTTTAACAATTGGCTTAGTTTCTGGTGTCATTCTAGGGGGCTCTAATACCTAACAGCCTGGGAAGATATGATTGACAGACCATGATGCCTTGCTAGAGACAGCCTGCATCTGTCTTACTTGAGCTTCAGAATTCTGGCAAAGGCCCTTGCCTCCCCCATAGTACCCTTTTTTAGGAAAAGTCCTGAGGTCAATAAAACCAACATAAAAATTTAAAAAAAAAATGCAAATTAAAGTTCATGCTGCTAAACGCTAGGAGTCTAAACATGAAACTGCAGCCATTGCAAGCATTCTTAACCATAGAAGATGCTGGCATTTGTGCAGTTAGAGAAACTGGTTCAAAGCTGTGGAGAGCACCCCAGACTTACCTGGTTACATATCCTATCATACATTCAGACACCAAACTGTGGGCAGCAAAGCCAAAGGAGGTGGAGTAACAATATATATTAAAGACAAACACACCTCTAGGCTGGTAAAACATTATGATGCATAGGAGACACTCTCGGTGCAATAAACCATTGACAAGACCCGTATTCAAATCATAGCTAGTTACAGGCCCCCAAATTTGACTTAAGATGCTCACTACATCTATCTGGACCTCTTCAAATCAATCAAGATTCAACCCCTTACCCTGACCCTGGACAACTTTAACTACCCAACCATAGAATGGAGAAACTATGCATGCCAGAATGCAAATGTCCAGAGACTGATCGATTTTATCAGTGCAAATGCCTTGGAACAGCTAGTCGATACTCCCACAAGAGGTGATAATATCTTGGACTTGGTATTAACCAACATGCATAACCACTGCAGCACCCCTACAGTATCATCCTCCCTGGTAAGATCCAACCATAAAGCAGTCACTTTTGAAGTCAGCATCTCCCCTGACCCCACTCTATCTAGAGTCAAACAAAAAAACATCTCCAAAGCCAATTACAACCTCCAGAGGGATGGTATAAACAGCTTCACAGCCCCCTTCCCCGCTGTTAAAACTGGCACCAATGTCCAAATCTACACCAAAGTACTATATGAACACTTATATAGATGAATGGAATCAGGAATACCTGACAGGACAAAATCAGTCTCCTCAAGGAAGAGTAAACCTGTTTGGTGGACATCTGCAATAAATAAACTATATAACAAAAGGAAACAATTGCTGTACAGGACCAAGAAGAAGCAGGTGCTCAAGTGGAAGCAATCCCTCCTTAGCCTGAACAAGCAAATAAGAGCATGAGTGAAATCCTCTAAAGCCAAGTTTGAGTCCAAATTGGGCACATCTACTAGAGACAATCATAAGGCCTTCTTCACATATGCCCACAATCTCAAAGGAAGCACCCAGATCTGTTCAGAACTGGTGATCAAGGACAACATATGCACAAATGTTGTATATATAGCCAACCTACTTGCTGACAGATTCAGTGAAAACTTCACCCCTCTATCCCACCATCAGTAAATCAGGACATTCCCAGTACCTGCCCTCCTCCCCTTATTTCCAGGGAACAGGTCATCACTGCTTTCTCAAAGGCAAAAAATACAGCCTCCATGGGACCCTGTAATATCTCAGGCTGCATCCTACATGAACTGAGGCATGAACTTGCAGCACCATTAGGCACCGTATTCAAGCAAAGCCTGAGTACCAGCTTTGTCCCAGCTGAGTGGACAACAGCCACTGTAATCCCTTTACACAAAGGTGGAGCTTCCACCGATCCAGGAAATTATAGACTCATCAACCTAACTAGCCTGATCTGCAAGGCCATGGAACAGATTATTGTGGACCTCATTAACAGGGACATTGGCAACCTCCAAACACTCAACTGCACACAGTTTGGCTTTGTCAAGGAGAGTTCACGTATGTTAAATCTGGTCGACTTCTTTGAGACAGTCACCAAAGCCAGGGACGAGGGGAAGACAGTGCACACCTACCACACTGACCTGGCCAAAGCCTTTGACACTATTCCCCACTCGGGCATAATAGATAAAGTCGCTCAGCTAAGCATCAATCCATATATTATCAGATGGGTAGCAAATTGTCTCACTAATAGAACCCACCTAATCAAAATAGGGGAAGCCACCTCAAGCAGTAGACCCGTAATGAGCAGCGTACCCCAGGGATCAGTGTTGGGGCCTCTGTTATTCAGGCTGTACTTCTCTGAGATGCAAGCTAAAACCAGTGGGCTATGACTGACCAACTTTGTAGATGACTGCAAGCTGGGTGTGGTCATCAATTCCCCAAGTGATGTGGATGTCCTACAAGAGGGTCTCACCCAAACAAATGACTGGTGCCAGAAACATGGCCTCAAGCTGAATGCCAAAAAATGTATCATCATCCCCGTTGGGGAGAGTGATGTGCCCACATATTATCACATTAATAACAATGTCCTAAGCAAACCTCCAGACATTCTGCAAAATTCTGGACAGTTGGAGGTATGATGTGGATAGCATTTCTGTGTAAGGTTGCTGGGCATGAAAGTGGATTGTAGGACAGCATGGCAATAGCTTTTCCCTTACTTGAGTTTTCTTCATTAAAATTTCTTTGGGGTACTGCCATAGATTGTTTTTCTTTATTTCAACTATGTCTCCATTTTTTTTATTTTTTTTGAGGCCAGTGTTTGTGCGATGCACCACTTAGCACAAACATGTTTGGCTGTGGTCATCTGGTTTGCATGAAGCACAGCAGAACCCAGAAAGCCACGAACATAAACAGGATACATTCAATTAATACTATTGGCTACCACACAAACATGGTAAGTAGTGTTGCTCTGCAATTAACAGTGAGAACTTTACAATGAATACTGAGTTATGAAATATCATGTCACTAATCCTGTGCCAGCAGGTGTTTATAGGTGTGGAGTGCAGTTGGTGCAGAGTTCTCGTACAAGATGTGTCAATTTTGTTTCATTGTTGTGAGATTGTAGATTATAGCAATGAAGTGCAACATACATGACTGTTTTCTCATTCTTCTTGTGGCAATAGCTGTAAATGTAGGAGAACTAACTGAGAACTAACTCTAGACATGGCCCATTTGACTAGCATATTTACACAAATGCATGTATACCAAATAATCTTGACATTACAGTGCTTACCACTGTTGCACATCCCTTAACATTGTGCAAATCTGCTGCCCGCCAGTGCATGCCGTTGTCTGCTGTGTTTGCACAATGGTAAGAAATGTGAAATGTTTTCAAATGTTGCAAAACCAAAATGTACACACTCTCAGTAAGGGTCGAGACATGCAATTGGTGGGAAAACATCAGGATACAAAATGCAATTGGCAGAAAATGCTCATTCTACATTGAGCTTGAGCTATGGTAGACATGTCTGGTGTTGCTTGTGAGGCAGTGGGCTTCTGAGCACAGAGGTGGGGTGTTCAGTAATCCAAAGTCTTTATTGGACTCCTAGTTAATGAGCATGATCCCCAGTTTCTGCAACATGACTAATTATTAATTACAGTTTACAGCAGGCCATTGGTGTCACTGCTTTAGAGCTCTGACATTACACTGCAATATCGATGAAAACTTCACAGTATTGTATATTTGGGAAGTATGGTTTTTGAACCCACAACCTCTGACTACTCTCTAATACTGAACTGCTGCTTTGGCTTCCAGACTAATGCATGCATATTTTCCTGTTTCAGTTGAGAGATGAACGTTCAATTTGATACAACTGTATAATAAACCAATACAGGTGTCTTTACTTTTAATGCTAAAATAACAGTACCATTTGGATGCATACATACCACATACTTCTCGCATCCATGCCAATCTAGCAGCATGGGTTCACGCATTCAGTTTTCAGTCTATGACAGCTGTGAAGTCAGAAACTGAAATGTGTCTCATTACTTTCTAACTTCTCTCTGTTATGACTTCCCCATACAAACATATTGCAGTGATCATCAGAACTTTGAAGAGATATGAATGTGTGAAGCTTTGATGCCTGAGGCCTACTACTTGCTAATGGATACATACAAGTCAAATAACTCTCTGCTGTCACATGTTACATTAATTTCATGTAAATCACCCACTTTTACTTGCTTACTGTACCAAGTAATGAAATACAAAGACATGCCATAATATTATTATACAATGCAGTACATGTTCAGTTCTTACGTTGTAAATGCAGCAGTTGCCACAGTGTTAGTTCAAGGCTGACTGTAATGCAAGCAGTACCCAGCCAATACATGGGGAGTTAAAGGCTCTGGCTCTGAGCTGAGGCCAGCAGAGTTTGCAGAGTTCCTATATTGTGTCCCTGTTCACCCTGTAGCAGTCTACAATGTCCATGTCATGTATGTTATGATAAGCTAAATGTGGCTTGAAGACTCTTCTCTGTCTCAGCTTAGGCCTATTGGCAGCAGCAGCCTGTAGCTCATGCAAATGGAGTTAAGCAGCAGCAGCTCTTAACAGTCTATCTGTGTAGACTTTTTGTGCCTGTACTACATTACTTTTGAAATAAGCAGAAAAAACTAGCATGGACTCTACATGGTTGCTTTATAACTTGTTGAATAGCTCCACCAGGTTGGTTGATTAGCATGCAATTCAGCTGCTAATGCCGAATTAGCATCTCTGAAACACAGGCTAAGACAGAGGTAATCCATTAATAATCTACTCCATTATAAAAAGGCATATTTTGTGTATCTAGCCAAACTGATGTTGAGGACATGTGCTACATGTTTGCAGGACATCACAAAAGCAAATTTCTTCCAATGATATCTTTACAGAGGAATATTGAACTCCAGGAGGTATGCTCCCATTTTGTTACCTACATAATCCATATGCTAGAATATATTAATGAATAATGTGAAGCAATGACTTTTACACTTTTATCTGTATTCATTAGAAGTGTGCTGATGGCATGTTTGTCAAGCCATTTCAGAGGTAAACATGATTGACAATACATAAAAATAGAATGATGTGTGATAAATATATACAAATATTTCAGGGACAGGTCCTTTGAAAACACTTTCAGCATTTCAGAGATGTTTTATTAACAAAATGGTTCATTTGCTTGTTCTTTTGTGGGTGGAGAGCAAAGAAGACTTACTGTTATGTCACAAACTAGAATGGACTGTTCTTTTTTGGTTGGAGCACAGCTGAGTTACTGCTGTGGCTACTCTCCTTGTTTTGCATCCTGCCTGTTGCTACTATTTCACATCTGTAGACTGTTTTATGTTTTTCTAGTGGGTACTACTGACTGCCTATCTTTACTGTTTCAGCTAAAAACAGTTATTTTGGAATTATGTGACACTTATGTGTATTATCATTCTGTTATCTTTTAGGACACAAATAATGTCAGTGAGGTGGAGACCCCCATTCAGTGAAGCAGAAAACAATATCATTGTTGATGCTGTCTGTCAGCATGGGGCATTTCTGCTGGGAAGGAATCAGCCAAATATGTAACAAAGGCTACAAGTATGGCAACACATTGCTGATAACTTCAGTTCTGTGTATGACCATAGCTGGACATAAGATCAGATGCACCACACGGCCACTGACAGGATTACCACTGCATGGAAGTGAGCAGGTGCTGTTGCCCAAGACCAAATGATAACCGCATGGGCGCCAGAACCATAGAGCGAGGGGATCCCCCCCACTTTTGCAGATCACCTCCCAACTGTCCCATTCTAATTATTTTCATTGTCCTTTTCTTTAGTTTTGAATTATTGTCATTTTCACGCTTTATCAGCATTGTGCACACATTTCCAGGTTTCCAGCTGGTTTGCTTAAGACTACAGAGTAAGTAAGGGATGTGTGTGTGAAAATGCCCCCCAACAGAATACATCAGGTGGCTAGAGGTACTCAGGCTCAAACCCTGTACCTTGGGTACAGGTAAAAAGAGCCTAAAGTCCCTAGCCAACATCACTTGTGAATGTATGCCTCAGTGGGAAAACAAAACCTTTTATTCTAGCAATTTTCTAAGGTTATAAAATCAGTATTTGAAATGTGTCCCTATTTTGGGGCTGTATTCCCCCATTATTGGCTTTGTTCTGTATTTTTGTGCTAAGAGGTTGAGAGCTATGGTGAGAAGTGAGAACTGAATTCACTAAATGATATGATAGCCATTTAAGTTTGTCTTCCTGTTTTTCAAGAAACTGCTGGTTTAGCTTAGTGGTATGTTGCTCTAACTGTAGTGCACAGAGTTCTGGGTTCAAGACATGGCAGTGAAATGCATGGTGGTAACACACAACATTTTATGCAAGCAACTTTCTAAAATTATACAAGCAATGTTTAAAATGTGTCCCTGGTTTTTGGCCTTTTGTCCCACCCCCAATTGAAAATAAGTTCAAGAAGCTGTGCAACATGCCTATGGCTTACATTACTGTGATTCTGTATTTATATATTGTGTGTAGAAGTAGACTGTTATGGAAATGTTCTGAATAGGGCAGTTTTGTCATTATTGGTGCATGCATTTTGCTTCATTGCCTACTGGAAATTTTTTCAAACAATAAATTTATAATTCAGTTGTGTGTGGAAATAGACCTTTATGATGGAAATGTTCTGAATAGGGCAGTTTTGTCATTATTGGTGAATGCATTTTTGTTTCATTGCCTACTGGAAAAATGTTTAAACAATAAATTTAAAATGTGCTCTAACTTAAGTCTAACAAGTGTGCTGTATTATACAAGGAATATAATGTAATACAGTCAGGAAGGTGAATCAAGAAATGCATACATGTATGCATGGCCCTAAAAATGTGTTTGAAAACAGCCCAGAGGAAAGTGTGAAAGGCTCAAAATTTACCAAAGCAGAGGATGACGGTAAAACAGTTCACACCACATTACCTTGACCTGGCCAAGCCTTTTGATACAATCCTCTAATCAGGTGTAGTACAAAAGATGAATAATGTAGGAGCAAACACTTACATCACCAGCTGCATTGCCAGCTTGGCTCACAGGATGCAGGAGATCAAAACAGAGGAAGAGACCAGTCACCAATGGAGTCCCCCAGGGTTCAGTACTGAGACTTGTTCTGTTTGGCATATACATCTCAAAAGTAAAAGGAAATACCAAAGAGCTCTGGTTAGCTAAGTTTGAGAAGACTGCAAGCTAGGAGAAGTTATTGAATCCCCAAATGACTTAACAATCATGCAGTAAGGTTTGTCCCAAATAACTGGTGTCAAAATCATGACAATGCCCTCTGAGAACTGATCCAATTGTTTGGCATTTGGGAACTTGTGTACAGTGACCTAACATTTGACCAACATATGCCCAGAGTCATAAGAAAGCCTTTCTACATTGCACAGCTTATAAACAAATTGATTGTGACTAGATCTAGAGATGTTGTTTTCCCCGTTACAAAGCTCTCATTATGTCAATCATTTTGTATAATGCCCACGTTGGCATGTATCTGTCCAGCCCCATGCAACAATTGGAATATCTTCAGAGATACCTGACTAAAAGGATACAAGTCCTAAACAATATGTCTTGCATGGACCACCTCAAAGATTTATTACTATACTCAGTATCTTACAGACTGCTTAGAGGTGACATGTCTGGCATACAAAGCATCCTCTGACATAATACAGATGGACCTACTGAACATCAGCAAGTCAAATATCATCAGAAATACTCAGTCCAGGTATCTAAACTGAATGTTGTGGAGAGATGGATATATATATATCACAGAGGCTATCACTGTTCTGGAGCAGACTGTCCACAAAAATAAAGCAAAGCTCATCCATCCATATTCAAATGCAACTTGGATCTAAGGATGGGTAATAGAAAATGTACTCCAGGATTTCCCCTCATGCCACTAATGGATAGAGGCAGTTCCTAAATGCTACATTCCTTACATGGCCCCCTCAAATTATCTATGGTATGATCACAGTTGTTCTCAATAGGGCTAATATAAAATTATCAGCCATGAGGATAGCTAAGACCAATCAGAAAATGTTAATTCAAGCACCAAAAGGGAATTGACTACGCTTAAAATGTCCTCCAAGTGAACCTATGTTGTGGTAGCAGATAGTTATAAAAACATTACCCTTTATAGTTCACTAAGTGCCCCTTTCACCCCCCCCCCCAGTCTTTAACAGCTTCTGGCACCTATGGGTAACCAGAGGAGAGCCTAGTACAGAACCACCTCTAACCCCAATGAAGAGTTCCTGGTGAATATCCACCAACATGAGAGCTCATAGCAGAGTGGACCACAGCATGTCCTTAATGTGGGCTCCACTCCTTCTGTGTCCCAAGATAAGATTCCAAGTAGGCTTTGTTATTTGATTCATTGAATACTGTTGTATAGTAGCACAATTGAAATAAAACTTACTTCTATTTCACATGTTTTTTTTGGGGGGGGGTTGAAGATTGCTGCAGTTATAAGCTTAGTTTGTAGTTGTCAGCCACATTCCTGTTGAATGTACAGTTAATACAGATATAGAGGAGTACATGTATTAACCCTTGTCTTATTGTTAAATGTGATGATGTTGCACTTACCTCTTGCTTAACTTATTTCAGGACAGTCAGGAATCCAGTAACATATGCTTCCTGCAGATGGTAAGCCAAATAAATTTATGTCAGTACTGCACAACAATTTAAATAAATATCATAATGTGTCATTTTAGGCCAGTTGTGTGTATTGCTGTACCGTCTGTAATAGTAGCAGCACTGTTAGTTGTTTAGAATATATTGCATCATAGTAGTGCAGTTATTAATTATTCCTTTTTATCACAGGTGATCATGACAGCGAGATTGTGGGCCCTGTGCCACCTGATGTCAATGTCTCACTGATGATGATGATGGTGCTATGGTGTTGAAATTGAGGCACATTCAGGGGGTGCAGACATTGAATTTGACACAGAGGTTGGCATTCAGCCACCCCTCTTCATTTTCCCAGACACAGCCAGTAGGTCTAAGCCTACCCAGTCCACTGAGCCCACAGATATTGGACAGGTGGAGGGCAAGGACATTGACCAGGGAAATGTGGTTACTGTTGCTTTAGTGCCTCTTGACTCTGGCCATAGCCAAAGTGTGGGTGAGGAGCCATGCAGGCAGGCTAATAGGGATGCTTGGAGGGTGTCTGCTGTCCCTCCTCCACCTGCTGCAGGTGTCTCTTTCCATGTCACTCAACTCACTCATGTATGTTTAGAGCCATCATGGAGGCACAGACATATTCAGGAAGGTGCTTCAGACAAATGCTCAGGGTTGTAGATGTGGCAAAGGCTGACATACGTGATCCCACTGTGTTGCAGATTCAGTGGATCAGATGAATGACACGTTGGAATGAGGGGTGTCTGTGATGGACCGAGGGGTATTTGTCATGGAATGAGGAGTGTCTGTGATGGAACATCTGCTGGGAGGGGAATGGTGTGCTCTTGGGCACATCTGTTGATAGCCAACATGGCCATGCCCAATCACACTCCCATAGTGACAGTACTTCCACTGGTCCATTGGTGAGTGTGCTGTCCATACCCTGACAAGGCAGGCCATGGGATCATGATCCTGGGCATTCCCATGAAGACAGCATGTCCAGCAGACATCAGTCAAATTCAGGTAGCAGCACTGCATCTGACCTTGGGTGGAGGTGCCAGTGTAACTCCTGACAGAGCCAGTAATCTTGGTTGAAGGTGACAATGATGAACTGCAAACTTTACCATGCATAATTCACAGCTGTCTGACATACCAAAACATAGAGCTAGCACTGAGCTTGGCTGTGTTCATGCAGACTCTCACACACCACTTTGTCATGGAGGACCCAAAAAGACACACACACAACAGTAACATGGTTCAGACTGCCTGCTTCCCTTTCTTACCCACACACACTCACTGACCTTTTGTGTAAGCCTAGATTTCCTGCCTCCCCCACAACACCCTGTGCAAGTAGTGATAACTGTACCATATCCTTGTTTTTCCTGTATTTTGGATTCAGGGATATAAAAGCTTTGTGTCTGATGCACAAGGTGCATAACTACATTAGTGCTCAGTATACCTGCATTTGTGTTGTTGAACTGATAATTGTACCTGTCACTTATATTTTCCTTGCCAAGTTACACTGGATAGCATCATCATGTCAGTACTTTCTAGTGTATTCTCTTGTAAGGGTTGTGAAGTCAGGAACTGCAATGTTTCTCATTACTTTCTAACTTTTCTCTTTAATGATTTTACAGTACATGCGTATGATGCACATCATAAGGCATGCCATCACATTCAGATCTCCGGATTATATGACAGCACTGTAGTCAAATCTCATCAGAACAGTAGCACAGTATAATGCTATCTTTGTATGAGCCTCAACAGACACATGCAGCAGCTGTACAGACCACATGGCTTTCTCATCAAGATGACACAGGGCCTACTAACCATGCCATAATGTATGTAGATAGATTAAAAGATATGTCACTGTATTCTGTCTGGTATCAGAGGAGGTGACAACTGTCTGCTCCAGGCCAGTGTCTGCTCATCCCCTGGTGGGATTACTGCATATGCAATAATCTGATATAGCCAATGACATCAGCATTGCCTGTTGAGTATATGATAAAAACAGTATCCCACATGTTGGTGTGAAATGGTTTCAGTAATATCAAGTAACAGCTCACACACACACACACACACACACACACACACACACACACACACACACACACACACACACACACACACACACACTTGACTGCAGTGAGAATAGAACCCCTATCTATCTGAGGTACACATACTACAGAACACAGTACATTATGCAAACACCATGGCACAAGTCTGACTTTTACATGGCTGCAGGGCAACTTATAGTGGATAAACTCAGCAGACCATGTTGGAGACAAGAGGTTGTGAGAGCTGCATGAAATGGATGTGTAGGCTTGTGCAGGAATCAAAATACTGGCAAGCTATGCAACTGGAGAAAAAACTGTAGGGTAACATGTCTACTCTGCTGAGTAGAGATGCACACACACACACACACACACACACACACACACACACACACACACACACACACACACACACACACACACACACACACACAGTTGACTAGTGTAAGAACATAACCCCTACCTATCTAAATACATAGGCTGTAGAACACAGTATTTTATGCAAGTGCCACAGCATGTCTGACTTTTACAAGGCTGCAGGTCATCTTACACTAGATTACATCAGCAGGCCATGGGGGAGACAATAGGTTGAAAGGGCTGCATGAAATGGATGTGTAGGCTTGTGCACATATTAAAATTATTGTTTGCCATGTCATTGGAGAAGTACCTATAAGATAGCATGTCAATTCTCTTGATTAGAGAGACACCCACCAAGTTGACTGAAGTGAGAACAGAACACCTACCTAAGTGCACAGACTAAACAACACAGTATTCTATGAAAGCGCCACTGGACAAGTCTGACTTTTACATGGTTGCAGGGCAACTTATTTTGATGACATCAGCAGTGCATGCTGGAGAGAAGAAGGTGGGAGGCCTGACTGAAATGGAGGGGTAAACATGTGCAAGAATCAAACTAATGTCAATTTTTGGGATTGGGGCAGTAACTTCAAGATACACACTTGCTCTTCTGGCTAGACACACACACACACACACACACACACACACACACACACACACACACACACACACACACACACACACACACACTTGATTGCATTGGGAACAGAACCCTACCTTTCTAAAAACACAGACTACAGAACTTTATGCAAGTGCCATGGCACAGGTCTGACATTTGCATAGCTGCAGGTGAACTTATAGTAGATGACATCAGCAGGCCATGTGGGTCAACAGGTTGGGAGGCCTGTATAGGCAAATAGATTCATAGGTTCATATGAGGCCACTAGCCTAACAGCAGTAGGGTGTGTAGAAGTCTAGCTGTGTAAAACAACAAGTACCCTTATTGAGCATAGGTGGATGTTTGAGTTTAGCAGAGCAGGGTTGTCAGCATCACCAACTGGCCCTGTCCATGAGGGAGCACACAACATTATATATCCTTCCCTCTGAAACAGTCCCCCCAATGGAACTAATTAATAAGTGAAAGTATGTACTTTATACCACTGTCTATAGACAAATAGTGTGTTATTTCCTAGGTTGTAAATTTACTCCCACCAGCCAGGACAATCAGCAACATTCTACCTGTTCCTATACCTTGTCTCTCCCTCTCCTTCCTAGACTACAGGTCATTGACTCCTAGCCAATATGAATAATAAACCTACTGCCCTGCATTCTTTCTTTCACTAGACATTACCACTTCTATTTAGCCTTTTGTCTACTAGAGGCCAACATTCTGGTTCTAAGTTTAACTTACAGGCTCTCAGATTCCCATATCCTGTAAGGGCCTACAATCCCACTCTATCTCCCTTTCTTCCTAAATTCCTCCCTGCCTATCCTATCAGTTTATTCTAAATTCTATCAAGGCTTTGTGTCATCTCACCTCCTCACCTATTTTTACCTTAGCTTATGCACTTCTGATTGTTTCTCCCTGGGTGAACTCCTCTGTGGCTCTAACCTGCTACTATAGAGCACTGTCTTCTTTTTCACCACCTATGTTCTCTACCTCCTAGTTGGTTCAAATACTTTGCTCCTACCCTTTTTTTTATTTCCCAACATATCAGCTCTCGATCACATTCAGGACTGAACCATGTCCTATTCATCACAAGACGCACCCCCTCCATTTGCTGCCTAGTGTATTGCTCTAGCAAAATCTGGTCTTTACCTGTCACTACACATCCACCTCTCACCTCCCCCACTATGACATCACTCAACTTTTAAATATACCTTCTTACTTAGGACGCCATCTTTTCTCTCCTGCTTAACTCTACAGTGCTGTGCACTCCTGGTGGTGGGGTAAATAAGTTTTTTTAGGTAAGCTTACTTTATGTCTTGTTTTACCTGTGTCACACCATTCTTATAAAGTCCTAGAGGAATAGCTAAATTCATACAAGAAATGTTGAAAATGACTGATATGGGAAGTTTTAGTAGCGGTTCTTTCCCTGGCTGTTCTCAATGTAATTAATAAGTGATTCTGCACATGGACTGCATGTGCGAACGCAGCTACTGCTAGGATACTGAATGACACAGCTAGTTTGCTTAGAGGATCTTTTTATCGTTTAATTTAAAATATTAGCATGTCTGCTTTGTAGCCTTTTTGAGTAGCCTTCAACTGACCTGGTCGAGTTGTTTTTAGGAGCTTTGTTTCAACGGAAAAAATGTTCAGCTCTTGTGACGCACTAACGCTGTCGGACCCTAGTGTCCTGGCGTTGTTACATACCAACTATGACTGTTATTGTAGCAGTATAGAGCTAACTAGCTGTATTTTTGTTATTGAATAATTTAAGAGAGCTGCATTTTGTTGTCGCATTCTATTATTTGGAAGTACATGGAATACATGTGGCACGCTAACACTATCGACCCTTATCATCTGGCGTTGTTTCAGACCAACTATGGCTGTTATTTGTAGCAGTATAGAGATAATTAGCTGTGTTTTTGTTATTGAATAATTTGAGAGATGCATTTTGTTGTCGCACTCTATAACTTGAAAGTACAGGGAATACATAGTGTTTCTGCTTAGGTACCTTGTATTACTTAACCTATTTAACGTACTTCCATCCACCGGGTGAACAAAGCTAAGTACAAACGTGAAGGACTTATTTAGAGCCTTCCTTTTTTTTTAATTAATTGAAAAAAATAAAGGGGGGGATTGCATGATTATTTGAACCTTAAAGCTCCTGAACTATCTGTTTTCCATGTGTTAACATTGATTGAGTCAAAGAAATACTGACTGTTATGAATGTACAAGTATGCTAGACTATTCTTTACCATTGATAGAGTCATAGTAATACTGGCTGTTATGAATGTACATGTACACCTGACTATTCTTTAACATTGATAGAGTCATAGACATACTGACTATTATGAATGTACCAGTATGCTAGATTATTCTTCTCTATGCTGCAATTATCACCCTATAGGCCTCTGTAACTGTGTATTTTTCTCTTTGTGTGTCTTAACACTGTCTTTCTTCTCCCTTATATTCCCAGCTGCCCAACCTGGTTTGCCAGTAGTCTTGAGGACTTGCCCTGCCTGCTGAAAAAACAACTTGTCCACATCTTTATGCGGGCTCCCCACACTAAGGATCTGAACCAATCCTTCCATCTGAGACAGTCCCCCCAAGGGAACTAATTAATAAGTGAAAGTATGTACTTTATACCACTGTCTATAGACAAATAGTGTGTTATTTCCTAGGTTGTAAATTTACTCCCACCAGACAGGACAATCAGCAACATTCTACCTGTTCCTATACCTTGTCTCTCCCTCTCTTTCCTAGACTACAGGTCATTGACTCCTAGCAAACCTGAATAATAAACCTACTGCCCTGCATTCTTTCTTTCACTCGACATTACCACTTCTATTTAGCCTTTTGTCTACTAGAGGCCAACAGTTTCCACCAGACCTCCATTCTGGTTCTAAGTTTAACTTACAGGCTCTCAGATTCCCATATCCTGTAAGGGCCTATAATCCCACTCTGTCTCCCTTTCTTCCTAAATTCCTCACTGCCTATCCTCTCAGTTTATTCTAAATTCTATCAAGGCTTTGTGTCATCTCACCTCCTCACCTTTTTTTAACCTTAGCTTATGCTCCTCTGATTGTTTCTCCCTGGGTGAACTCCTCTGTGGATCTTCCCGCTCCGTTCACCCTGTGGGCTCACTCCGCTCCCCTACCCTGCCCCCAATTCCCACCCGCCCCAGCACACCTACACTTATATCTAACATACTCCACCTACCTAACCTACTATCCAATCACAGTCATCTTCCAATTACCCCTCCCCTATTCTCTAATTAAGAACATTCCACCTCTCTTTCCACTCCCACTACTAATCCTCCCACTACATTTTTCCAATATCCCTATACACTTATTCTTCCATTGTTCTTGCCTTCAATATCTAACTCTCTCCATTCACTTCTAAACCTTTCCCTCCTCAAATAGCATACCACTTATTCTCCTCTTCACCGTACATTACCCTACCCTGTCCTAACATGCCCATCCAACTCCCCTTAACTATTCAACTCCCCAGCTCCATTCTCATCTTACTAATACCCCTGTATATTGCTACTGCATCTCCCATAAAGCTCCTCTATTCCTCCCTCCTACTCAAACTATCCCTAACCCCCAACTACAACCTCTCCAACTCTCTCACTTTCACTCCATATCCTCCTCCCTTATTCCACCCAACCTATTACATCTTTTTCATCCCAAACTATTCTCTACCTCAGCTACAACTCACTCTCTGAATCTTCTGCTAAACCCTAACAAATACCTACTATACAAACCTTGTAGACCAAAACTCATCACCTGCAATGTCCTAGCCTTATCAGGAGACATTCATCCTAACCCTGGCCCTTGCCTTAGCACAAACTACTCCATCCCTCCACCCTCTTCCTCACCTACAACAAATAACTCTCCCCAACTTTCTCTCCTCCTCCCACTTCCCCCCTTAACACTCTGAAAATCTTCACGATTAATGCCCAGAGCCTTAACAACAAATGTCACCATGTACAAGCCTGGATTAATCACAATCAACCTGACATCCTAGCCATCTCTGAAACTTGGCTAAAACCCCATATCACTGACTCTGAAATATTACCTCCTGGTTACCACATCCTCAGAAGTGACTGATTAAACAAAAAAGGTGGAGGCTCTGCTCTAATTTACTCCACTCTTCTCTCTTTAATACCTCTTCAAATCCCTACCCCTAATTTAAAAAATTCCAAAATCACAGCTGGCCTTCTCCGATTAAATAAACATAAGAATATCTGCTTCATTTCCTTATATATCTCCCCTGGCAACAATATCTCCACCCTTGAAGATATTCTATACTGGGCCTCAACTCAAATAAAATATGAAACCTATATTCTAGGTGATGTCAACATCGACTGGAATAAAACTAACACACCATCCCCCTCACTTTCCATTAACCTTCTAAACTTCACCCAAGTAATCTCTTCTACTACTCGCCCTAACAAAAATCACCCCCCAGGGTCCATCTTAGATTGGATTCTAGTCTCCCATCCAAACAAAATCACTCTCTGTGGCACTATCCCCGACACCTTCAGTGACCATCTCCCTGCCTTCATCCTTCGATCAAGTAGCTCCATCCAACACCAACATCTCTACATTTAAACTTGTAACCTCAGTAACTTCAACCCCTTAATTTTCTCTAACATCTTTAAACAAATTAACTGGCAACCTCTAAATACCCTCCCACTTGACAATGCTGTTGAGCATTTTAACTCTATCTTCCTAGATACTCTTAACTCCCTAGCCCCCCTAAGAAATAAGCGTATCAAAACTAATTCCACGCCATGGCTGACCAAAGAAACTAAACAAGTTATGCGTCACAGAGACAAATCCTGGAAGCTCTACCAGAAAAATAAACTGTCCTCTACCTTAATCCTATATACCCAACTCCGCAATCAAGTAAAAAAACGTATTAGCAAAGACAAAAAAAACTACTATAATAAACTTCAGTCCAATAACAATAAAAACCCAAAACAATTCTGGAAATCAGTCAATTCCCTTCTTCATCCCGGATATCAAAACAACCCTTGCCCTGACCCTAATCTATCCGACAATGAACTGAGCTCCCACTTCAATACCTTCTTTACTGAAGCCATAGCTAAACTAACCAAAACATTCCCTAACAACAATCCAACTAACTCCCTCTTTACTTCAGCCAACAACCCAAACACTCTTCTCAATTTCCATCTCAAACCTGTCTCCACCACTTTTATAAAAAAGCTTCTCTCCAAGCTAAAGCCATGCTCTAATGCCCCTGACAACATTCCCTCTTCCTTCCTCAAACATGCAGCTGAAGGTATCGCTCTCCCAATTAGTATTCTGATTAATAGATCCTTAAATGAGTCATACGAACCAAAACTTTGGCGTTCAGCCTTCTTTCTACCTCTTCACAAAGGAGGAAAAACACTACTATTTCTAACTTCCGCCCCATCGCCCTACTCTCTCCAATATCTAAAATTCTAGAAAAATGTGTCCACCACCAACTTTTACCCTATCTAATTCAAAATCACCTCCTAACACCCACCCAGCATGGCTTCCGCCCTTGCCACAGTACCATAACTGCCCTACTATACTTCCTAGAAGCTGTCAATCTAGCACGAGACTCTGGACTCATTGTATCCATAGTTCTGTTAGATCTTTCAAAAGCCTTTGACACCATCTACCACGCCCACCTTCTTCATCATCTGGCTAATCTCAATCTCTCCCCAAATACTCTATCCTGGTTCTCCAGTTACCTATCTGATAGATCTCAAGCAGTCAAATGGAAGAACTCCTTCTCCTCCTTTTTGCCTACACCTACTGGCGTTCCTCAGGGATCCATCCTTGGACCCATGCTTTTCAACATCTTTATAAATAACCTTCACACCTTCATCCCTGAAACTACAGTCATCCAATACACTGATGACTCTACCTTGATCTGCTCTGCCCCAAACTTTCCTGAACTCCAGACCAAAACTCAATTAGCCTTTACCACTACAGAGAACTGGATGCACCAAAACCACCTTTCTCTCAACTCCAATAAATCCAAAATACTAATTTTTCTCCCCTCCAAGGTTTCCTCTTTGGACAAAAACACTTTCAATGTTCTAAGCCAAACTAACACTGCCATTGAACTGGTCCCCTCTGCAAAACTCCTTGGCATCACCATTGACGAACACCTCAAATTTGATCTTCACATAGAACAAAACATTAGGAAAACCCACCAAAAGCTAGGTATGCTATTTAGGAACAACCACTTTCTTTCAAACTCCACTAGGCATACCCTGGCAACCACCTACCTCCTACCTTCCCTTCTGTATGGAGCCCCTCTTCTAACCAATTTGTCTGTTACCAACACCTCTAAGCTCGAAGCTTGCTATAATAAGATCTCTAAATTTGCCACCAAATCCAAAACATCAGCTCACCACTGCCTCAGCCTTCACTCTCTGAACTGGTTAGAACTCCCTGACCACCTAGACTATCTACAACTAACCACCGCTCACAAGCTAATATTCTCCCCTGATAAATGCCCAGCCTTAAAGGACATCCTTCCTCCATACATCCCTAACAGATCACTGAGATCAGAACACCAAAACCTAATCTCCATTCCTAAACCCAAACGACCCACTGGCCAGCTTTTACTCTCATTTTCTCTAGGTAAAAAATGGAACTCTCTGCCTCCTTCACTTAGGACTATACCCAACACTGAATCCTTCAAAACTCAACTTTTTCTTCACCTGTCTTCCAAATGGAAATGCTCCTGCTTTTACCCCACTTAAATTCTAGGGACTCCCAACTAAGCTCCCCTTACCCCCACTCCACTATACGCTCATACTTGTTCTTATTTCTCAAAAGATCTAGAATTAGCAGTCTTTAATTGACTCCAAGCATATGAATATTGTTTCAAAAAAAAAAAAATCTGTTGTCAAGTTGTTAAACTGTCTTATAATGTACTTTACACTCTGAATCTCTCGAATGTATGTACCCTACTCTTTATTTCACATTGTAACCTTTATTTGTTTTTGCAACCTTTATTGTATGGTATTTCACTTTGCAACCTTTATTTGCATTTTTGTAACCTATATTGTATTATACTGTTCATGGAGCTTTTCTCCCCGGGCCTCCACTGAAAATGGGCACTTCTTGGCCCAGTGGACTTCCCCGGTAACCAAACTGAAAATAAATAAATAAATAAATAAATATATAACACTTTGTAATGCAGTTTATATATTTGTGTAAAAAATACTGAGACCCCAGAGTTGTACTGCTTGGTTGGGGAGGCAGTACTTGTATGTATTGTGAATATATGATGTATACTTAGAATGTACCCCGAAGTTGCAGTATTTCCACATGTTCTTTTATGTCACACAAAGGAAATGACAATGAACGCCAATAAGAAAACATCATATATACAGTTCCATAGCTCAGTGAGTAGCAAATTTGCATAGTGGTTAACAAAGAGTATATGCATGCGTGTTGCACCTGTTTGCATGTAGGTAAGCAGTGCACAAACATGAGCAGTGCTGCTAATGTCTGACAAGCAGAATCCAACAGTGGCAAGCAATTGCATGATGGGCAGTTGTGTGTGTGTTTTTTACAAATGTTAAAGGCATGCTGGTCCTTATAGCAGGAATCCATTTACAGGACTATAGTACACAGTATACATGCAATCATACATTAGATGATAAATGTGATAATACATTGATTACACCATCAGTGAATGTAACACTCTATGTGATATGCTGTATTCAAACCCAGGACCATGTGTAAGGAAGTCCTACACTTACACCTGTTGTCAAAAGAATATTGAGGAAACAGTTGTCTATGTTGCATTTCATTGTTGTAAACTACAATGTCACAGCAGGAAAACAAAGGTTGCACACTCTGTACTAGAACCCAGTACTATCTGTACTCTAGGCTGGTTTTTCATGATGGCCAAGGGCATTCGTTGAATGTCTCCAGTTTCTATTTTGGGCTGTCTGCTAACTAGGTGGTCCACCAAGCTTTGCCCAAACCAGATAAACACAGCCATTTCCCTGATTCCACTGTTTGTGCTATGTGGTGCATCACTCAAAAAGTGCAATTAAAAAAGGGATGAATATGACATAAAAAACTTAGTAATGGATAGATATAAGTAAAATAAGTGTCTGCTGTCACATATTAAGGTACTTTCTATACAAATCCACCAATATTTACTTGATTATTGCACCAAGTTAAGAACTACAATGATATGGCATAATATTATTAAAGAATGCATTCTAGTTGCAGGACTTACCTTGCAAATGCAGCAGTTGACAGAATTTTATTTCAGGGCTAAACTTTTCTTTGTCCCTACTCCCATGGTATTGAAGTATTCAGGAAAAAACAGAATGGAGGCTACATGGATGCTTTATAGTTTGTTGAATAGCTTCACCATACTGAAAAGCACCCGATTATGCTGTAATTAGCACCTATAAAAAACATCTGCTGCTTTAATGAATGTGTCACCTCTGTTGGCACTCATTAGTGTGCAATGTGCACCTACCATCCACTGCATGCACTGATGCTTAAATAAGGTAAACACAAGTAATTTTATTATTAATTTTCCCTGTTCCTGTGATATTGCGCAAACATGCAGCACAAAAAGTGAGGGAAAGGTTGCAGACCCTGTACTAGAACCCAGAGCCTTTTATAATCTAGAACTACACATACACGTGCTGTCACATGAATAGCTATTTGACAAGCACTGAGAAACCTGACATTCATTCCTCTGTTTCCCATGGTTGCACTGAGCACCACATCAAGCAAACAATAACATAAATTAAAAAATTAATTTTAACTTAAAGCAGACAGAGATAATAATGTTTAAAAAAACAATAAAGTGGTTAAAATGGAACTTGTGAATTGCACACTCCTTAAATGCACATTTACATTTCACAGACCTACATATACAACTCCAAAAGTGTATCCTGATACACCCCCCCAATGTCATCATTCACTGTTGCCAGCCATTGAACTCAAACACTGTGGAAATGCCTATACAAAGTGAACATCCCTACACGGTTATAATTTTTGGGGATTCATCACTTCTAATAAGTTTTTGACCTCATTTGCATATTCACCCTGCTGACAGCCCTGAATCTATCTGTTTGATAACTATGTATGCAGGGAAACTGAAGGGGAGCCCAGTGGTGTACACTCAAGGGAGGGTATTACTTCACTATATATCTGCACAGAAGAATACAGGTTTTGATAAAATTTTACTGTATTCTATCAGATACATACTGCATATGCCTACATGACAGTATGAATGTTATGTTTCATGGGGTTTACACTGTTAACTGTCTACATTAGTTATGAGTACATTCTTCATTTGGGGGTGGGGGAGCAAAGCTGCATTTATGTCATGGCACTTAAAAAGGAATTGCTGCTATTGTTAATCTAATTTTCTAGCATCCATCATGTCTGTTATGTTATTCACCACAATAAAATTATACAGTTTTTAAAAAGTCTTGCTGAGTCGTGTTCAGTCCGCAGTTTATTATTTTACTACAGTTATTTTTCTTTTAACTACGGTCTCTCAGTTATAGTGGTATTTTGTTATATGTAAATGTCTAATAATGTCATAATGTGTGTGGGGTTACATGGTACTATCAGTTCTGTATTAATCTATGGACTTTTCCTTCATCTTGTTTCTATGTAGACTCCTTTCCATGGCTGTATTTGAAAAACCTTCAAATACATAGGCAATACAAGCGTGGAGTCTACATGGTTGCTTTACAGATTGTTGAATCACACCACCACGTTGATTTGCTTTATTAGCATACAATTCAGTTACTATGCTGTAATTTGCATGCCACAGAAATTGCCATATTTACACGTGTGCACTGCTAAGTGGAGTTTACTGAATCTAAAAATCTTCGTGGTTGTGTGGTCATTGCAATACAATGCATACACAGTCAAAAAATGACCATGTAGACTTTATTGAATCCCCCTATGTTTTTAATGCCTACCTCAGTACAGTTGTATAACTATTAGCTGCTTTGCAGGCCTCAGTATAAATCACAATTTAATTGTGTGTACAGCATTCTAGAAATGACAAGGGAAGGTACACGTTTTGAAATGATTATTTTGAATCAGCATATATGGTAACTATTTGTGTATAGCTATATATCCTAAAAGTGTGTGCAATATGCTTAGAAACAGCAAGGACAGTTTCATTCATTATCACCTGAGCATGTCACAAACAGAATCCTACAGATGATTTAAAAACATTCTACAGTACATGAGCACTGATAAACTATTGACTTAAGGTAGCATGTTAGTATTATCCATCAGCACGGTCAAGTCAATCTGCAGACACCGTCCATCAACCTAATAGATACACACAAGTAGAAGAAGTTGGAGTGATGTGATGAATACTAAGAGAGATGAACATACACCTAGCAGTATTTTTTAATGGCACGTTAATGGTTATTTTTTGGTCTGTTGTTATTATTAGCATTACATGCTATGTAGCATGAAGTGAGTGACATAAGAGTAGAGGTGCCTTGGTAGAGGGACAACAGGCTTATGACAAGCAGAACAAGGTTAGCTAAATCTGTGATAGCAGTGAGGATGGATGTCACTTCAGATACTCATTCTTGGGCAGCAATCATTATATCTCCCTGAAAAATCATAATTGTGGCAAATTTTAATATTTGGGTGATTGTATATATATAACTATATATATATCATTCACATATAACTTCACATAAAGAAATGATGAGAGATGCATCTGGAATCAAACCATTGAAACTATTGCTAAAAAAATCTTCACTCAAGTGATTTATATCGACATTCCACTTAGGATCTTGCATTTGTTGCTCTGTAAAACTGTCTAAAGAACTGTCAGAGTAAATGTTTCAAAGTACTGCCCTTACCCTGCTTTAACACTATGTTCCTATAGTGCAGCGTGTTTAACAAGCATTGCTCGGAGATAACCAGACTAGTGCTTCTGATAGCAAAAACTCATCAGATTTTGCCATAACACATAAAGAGCCATTCACCAATGGTGCACAATGCCAAACTCTGCACAAATACAGAGGTCAAAAAGTGAAGGCTTTATTATTATGGGTAATTTCTAGCCATGTGCATGGTGTATCAGTCTATTTTTTGACCAGAATAAAGGAGTAAAAATGGAGTAGATAGGAAAGTGATAAAATGGGGGAGGGGCAAACAGGGGGGAAGGGATAAAGACATTTGCAGGAGGGAATTAGGAAAGAACTATAGCTGCTTCTTCAAGATTGTAATGTGAATATGGATAACAATTGGTTGAATTTGGACTGTCACCACAAAACAAATAGGTGACAAAAGTGCAATAATGTTTACAGACAATTGGACCAAATCAAGTGTGTCAAGAAGACACATATGCAAATTGGAGAGCTATGAATGGGACAATTTTTTTATTGTTTTATTTTTGTGGGACAGGTGCCCATTTTTTTTTTTTTGGATTTCAAAAGGAGAGGGATGTTGGGGAAGGGACATAAGAATGTCAAGATCAGGTATGTAGGGTAGGTGAGGAAGCAGGTGCATACAAACTGGACAAACAAGATGGTGATGAACACAAAAGGTTGGGTGGCACCACGACTGGGGATAGGTATGGTCATTGGAAACACATGCCCTTCGCTCTTCAAGCATAGGAACAGTGAGAATCTAGTCCCAACCCTCAGAACTGTCATCACTGTCCCCTTCCTTGGCTCCTTCTGGGATTGCCTGACATGTGGATCATTTGGCATTCCAAGGAGCAACTTCTACAGCCAGCTGAGGCAGGCACAAGTGCCAGTTTCTAGCACTGCATGCACCATCCCTGGCAACTCCTGGTAGGGGATGCAATCCCCATCTCCACCAATATTCCCTGAGGGTACCAACACCCCAGCAGCTGGGGCAATGCTACCTGATGTGGATGGGCCAGGTAGTGCAGGGGCTGTGGAGGTACTACTACCAAACTGTATTTGTGATGTGCTTGGTGTTGGTGTGGGAGTTGGTGGAGGGTTAGCAGGCTGAGCCACAGTGGCTGGCCTACCTCCCTGTGCTGCATATCATTTTGTTTGTTGGCAGAAATGTATGAAATCAGAATGGTGTGTTCAACAACAAAAAAAAAGAGAGATAAGGGTTGGGATGAGACAAAAAAAGAAAGCAGATGACTAGAGCCATTATATGTCAGATTCAAATTATTTATTACAGTAAACATACTTTTATTATTAGGGTAGCTATATAGCTTTCCAAATCCCATATAGAACTGTGAATTGTAACAAGTAACAATTAACAACTAATCCTTGCAATATGCAGATATTGCATATATCATTTTAAAGATAATACAGATTAAGTTAACAACACAAAATTTAAGCCATTTTTTGCTAGAATTAAAGTTAAAAATTATATTTTTGTAATTTGAACGTATTTATTACTTGCAGGAATTAAAACCATCAAATCTGAATGCACTATTGCACTTAATACAATTACAAAAAGTTGCAGAAGAAAGCATGCATGTTTGCTCTTACAGTTAAAATCTGCATGTGTAAGCTTCTAGTAATGTATGGAAGAGTAATCATTTTAATATAATCATGCACATTTGTGCTGCGTGCCCTTACCTCTGTGAGTCTTTCTAATGGTTCAGCATGGAACTCCCTCTTTGCTGAAATTTCCTGAGCAGCTGTTAAATAAAAAAGAGAAAAAGAGATATGAATGCATTCTGCATACCAGTCTTGGCTATCTCCAGCTTTCCATATCATTTAAAGTTGCTTTGTCTGCATACTTACACAGCTGTGAGATGTCAGCAGTCCTAAACTCATCCAGACACTGGTTGAGTTGTGCCTGCTTACACCATTTCAGGTCATTTCTTGCATTGCTCTCCAATCACACTGGAGACAGCCTTGGCTAAACTGTTCATAGGTTCATAGGTTCATAATTTCATAGGCATTTACTAGGCTAATGACCACAAGGGCCTTTTTAAGCCTAGCCATTTATCCCAAATCTCTGAGAAGTTCTGATACCCTTGAAAAGTGTAAGCATAGAGTTGGGACATTATCCATTTACAGGTTACTTGTGCCCATTAGAGACATGAGTGCCAAACCAGGGCTGTTCTAAGCCTCAGCCTTAAACTGAGATCCGGTATGGTCCCCCAGCAGTAGCTTACAGCTGTAGCACTTTACGAGGAGTACAACAAAGATTTTTGACTTCTCCACACCCCACTGATGAGCCCTGGATTCTCCTGCCATGTCTGCACAGGTCCTCTAACAATAGCAAAAGTGTTTTCCTTCCAGTTTTTGATATTGTGTTTAATGGCCAGTGCGCAAACCTGCAGAGCCATGCCAACCACATTTGTGTGATGTTCTATGCAGACAAACATTGCCAAACAGAGAGGAAGGCAGTTTATGAAACAGAAAGGAAAATGTAACAGCTGGCATTAATTTATGGCATGTGTGCTGCTATACCTGACACGTTTGTTCAATAGTCAACACTGATATGTTAAATGACTTGGTTTTTAAGACCTGAATTTCAGGGATCTATTATATGATTTGACACATATTTTGTGATGCCTTACACACTGATAAAAAGTAATTTGTATAATGTGGGATTCAAACCTAAGTAACAAAAAGAGAATGCATGCATTTCACATAGGTGTTTTTTCCTCATTGCCACAGAAGAAATGTTTGCCAAACATGGTCATTACTAATATACACCTTAAAGAGTGACTGGTGTTATACTTCAATTAACCATGTATGTGTGTGACATGACAAGATCCTGGCTTATCTATTCTCCATTGTGATGCAGGAGTAATGTGTAGCAATTTACTGGAAATGTGCATACTTGTATTACTTTTAGAGTAGATTTTTGAGTTCTGATTCAGACCACGCAATACTGTCTATTTTACAGTTATACGTGTGTTATGAGAGCAGTGTAGATGACTGCCAGTAAAACATGAAGTCCATCCCAGGTCTGAAAATAAATTTATAATTATATAATCATCACTATCATGCTACACCAGTTACACATATAGTAGATAGATACCATGTATATGCTCAATCAACCTGCTATATGTAGTTATTGTTATGTATAATTATTTTTATATTATAATTGTTGCAAAACATTACAATGAGACACCCTCAATAATTGGGTGAAGTGTGCGGGATTAGAAGTCTCCTGGTCATGAATGTACACCTCATGCCACAGGGAAAGGTAGGTAACAAGGGTATTTTTTATACTCAGTACTGTCCAGAGTGCTGATGGACATGCATCACTACTTAGCATGTTTGCACAAAGGAAGATAAAACAAAATTTGTCACTTTTTCATTAAGCAATGAACCATATTTGCACATAGGTGAACAACACATAAATGTATCAGGCAACTGTGAATATATACTCCTTCTGTTAATACTTATTATTATCCTTCCTCAGTAAAAATAACTACTGTGGAACTCAAACCTCTGTTTACCTATCTTATCTATTGTGTACCTCAATGTATTTACACCTTGTGTTACACACACATTTGGGTAACAGGTGTAAACGCTGCTGTCATTATCATCCAAGTTTCTGAATGCTGTACAATGCCGCTAAGCTTGATTGCACTTCTTAAGGCAACTGACATTCATTTTTACAGTACTATACATTTAACCATGTTTGCACTAAGCCATACACAGCACAAATGTTAAAAAGAAAGGAAAAAAATAAAGTTAAACAAATATTAAACAATTACATAGTTTTGGATTTGAAGTAAATTAATAATAAAACACACAGATGGAGTGTGTTATCGCTCTTTGTCATAGACACAGATTTTCAACAGCAATCAAATCATGCACATACAAGCAATTCATATTTCCTCTACAGTATAACAGGGCACACAGCTGTACATTATCAGTTGGTGGTATAAGTGTGGCTAGTGTGTTTAGTGCAATGAGTGATCACACAACAATCTCTTCATAGGTTTGCACAAATCCAACTCTGTCTTCTCTTTTCATTGTGCTCCTTCTTTCCTTATCTCTGCTGTAATCTCAGACATGCAGTCTATAGTACATTTTCTATCATTCTTCCATAAATGTGTGATATAAATACATGGAAGTGAACAATAGTTTTCAGCAAAGGCAGGTGAGTTTTGCTACTAGTGAACAAAAATGATAACTGTTGCTCTGTTTCATTTAAAAGCTCACTGAAGTTAGATCCACACTTTATAACTGTAAGTCAAAAGTTGGTGTACAGCAGTTCTAATAAATTTACACCTCATTTGCAGCTCATCTTCACAGTGCTCAAAGGGCTGAATCTGCACTATAAAATGGTAACCATGTAGATATGGAACTTGAAGGTGAGGAGACTTGTATATTTGTACAAAACAGAAGACTGGTATTCCTTTGAAGATGATTATTCTGCAGGGAAGGCTTATAGTTTAGCTAGGGTATGCTTGTATTTTTCAAACACATTCTTGATTTTGTAAAATGTTACAAATATATTTATATATCCAAGAGAAAGTTGAACATTTATCTATGTGCACTTTTTATTCTTCACTGTTGACATAGGCGACTTTGGCAGACTTTTACATTAGTGAGGCAGGTTATACATTCAGCACAACTATTATTTTTAAAAATTGATTTATCAACATTCTATGTTACTGGGAAAGAAATGTAATGTAGGTGTTGGTGACACTGGTATTATGATTCTAAGATGCCTAGGGCAACCTCCACAGGAGTTGTACATATAGTGAAAAGTGACTGGCATTCATAAATTGATTTATTGTTTGAAAATGTGTACACATCCTGATAATCATGTGCAAAGCATGTATACATTACTTCTGTGGTATTCCTTAGTTTGTACAATTCTTCATTTTGTTTGGTGTTTTGAGGGTAGGGAGCCACCTACCATTCTGTGGTCCAAAAAGACAAGTGTGTTTCAAGCGCTCTTCTGTTGAAAATGTGTAGGCATCCTGATATTTATGTGGGAAACATAGATACATATTTAGGTGTTATTCCTTGGTTTGTGTGTGAAAGGGAGATGGGGTAACCACCTAACATTCAATTGTACTAAATGAAAGTGTGTTTCAAGTGCTTAATATTGACAAAAGGATACACAGACTCATTATTTTTTGTAAGAAATGCATTAGTTATGTGATATTTATCTGCTTTATCTTCCTCTGCTTTATGTCACATAGGATTATGGCACCAAAGCCTACAACTCCACCCCCCCCTTTCAGTAGCACAGGAATTTAGGTCATAATATAGGCTCTGAGGCAGCATGGAGTCTTACTACTTGAGAGTGAACGTGGGGATATGGCTGCCAGAAATGAAATTTGGAACCAGTTAGTCAATGATGTCAATGCAGTCTGTGGTGGCAGCCTTAATTATGATCAGGTGTGGCATTGGGCCACTGATATGATTTCATCAGCTTGGAGGAGGGCAGCTGCAGTTGCCCAAGAACAGCTGGCTATAGGGGGTGATCCTCCTACCAAGCCACCACTAACAACTAATGAGGAGTTCCTGTCCACTGTTGGAAATCCAAACAGCTCAGTGGAGACTATTCATCGTGTGCTTGATGTTGATGCTGCTGTGGTTAAGAAGACAAGTTTGTCCCAGGAGCAGCTTCCAGGTAAGCTTATATATGGCAAATTTTATATTTGCTTGTAGAATAAAATATATAATTTGACTACTACTTCCTGTGATAATTTTTTTTATCTTTACATATTGATAAGTAATAGAAATATACAAGAGAGCCATTCACTACACATGGGTGTGGGTGAATGTTCATAGGTGGGTACTAGGCTATTGGCCCTAGGGCCTATATAAGCCTAGCCAAAAAGGTACCCTGGCTTTCGCTACCCAAGAAAATGATTTTCTTTGCCCCTGTCAAGCTGAGCCACATAATTGATCCCCGGGGTGAATTTACTATTTCCCATTCAGTCATCGAGATTTTTTTTGAAGAGTGCTAATGAGGAGCTCTGTTTAACATAGATATGTAGCCTGTTTCAGAGTATGGTAAGTCTCTGGGACAGGAATATATCCCTCCAGCATGTTCTGTTTATTGTGGTGACAAGGTTTAGGTCCCTACAGCATGTAGCTCGGAGGGATTGGGATTTCTTTAAGTGAAGCATGTCCAACAGCTCTGGGCTTAACATAGCTTTGTATGTTAGGCAGAGATCGCCTCTGAGTAGGAGATATGTGATGGAGTAAAGCTGGAGGTTTTTTTAGATGGTCTGTGTAGGGCATCTGTTTGAGGCCAGTAATCCTCTTTGTGATGTATTTCTGTGGCCTTTCCAGTTGTTGTAGATGTCTTGTGAGGTACATACCAAAAGGGCGTTGTACTCTATAATGGGTCTAAAGAGTGATGAGTAGAGGGGAAGAATGACTTCTTTTTTTCTGCATGAGAAACCTTTTGTGATGAGGTGTGCCATGTAGAAGGATTTCCTGACCACTGTGGTGATGTGATTATCAAAGGAGAGACTACTGTCCACCTATGTCCCAAGGCCTCTTATCACACTTTCAATGTTAAGTAGACTACTACCTATGTGGTAGTTCATGGGTACAGAGTTTTTACCAAAGGGGATGACAATACACGTTTTGGCATTGAGCTTGAGGCCATGGTTTTGACACCAGGCATCTGTCCCAGTGAGGCCCTTTTGTAGGATGTCCACATCGTTAGGAGTTTTGATTATGGCTCCTAGTTAGCAGTCATTTGCAAACTTCATTAGCCAAAGACCTTCAGTGTTAGCCTGTACTTCTGAGAAGTAGATACCATACAGGAGAGGATCCAGGACTGAACCCTGTGGTACTCCACTTGTCACTGGTCTGAAGTCAGATTTGGAGTCTGCTACTTTCACAATGTGGGTTCTGTCTGTGAGCCAGTTGGCACCCTATCTTGTGACATAGGGATTTATACCTAGTTTAGTGAGTTTATCCATAATTCCAGAGTGGGGGGATGGTGTTGAAAGTCTTGGCAAGATCTAGATAGGCTGTGTGAACCACCTTACTCTCATCTATGGCTTTGGTGACTGCTTCAAAGAAGTCTATTAGGTTTAGGAGACATGATATGCCTTTTACAAACCAGAAATGAGTGGGGTCCAGAGTTGGGAGATTATCAATGTCTTTGTTTATGAGTTCCATAATAATACGTTCCATGGCCCTGCAGACCAGGCTCATCAGGTTAATGGGGTGGTAGTTCCTGGGGTCCATCGTGGCTCCCCCTTTGTGGAGTGGGATAACTGTCGCTGTGTGCCATTCATTGGGCACAAAGCCTGAGGTGAGGCAATGATTGAGCATGGTACTTAGGTGGGGTGCCAGTTCATTCTGTAGTTCATGTAGAATGCAGCCTGGGATATTGGCAGGTCCCATGGATGCTGTGTTCTTGGCTTGTCTCAGCCAAGTTTCATTTTCAGCTATTTCTTACAAGACATATAGGTGATTGTGTATTCACTGTCCCCCTATGTTATTCCCATTGTGATGCTTAATTACCTTCCGTTCCTTACTACATTTCTTCCAGGACATACTCCCTGCAATATGTGGAGATAGGGTCTATATCAGAAGCATGAAAAGGCTTCTGAGTGAATACGGAAACAGAGCCACATATTCATTGAGTCGCATTTAAGCGATTCAATGAATATGTCATAGGGCAAGGAGATAGTTGGCCAACTTCACGGAATTGCCCTTTCCCTCCCTGTAATGCGATCTCAGAGTTGGTATATTTAGTTAGGGGGAGTGAGGGGCAAAGCCTCCCACACTGGGGGCTGTGGGGGCAAAGCCCCCACCTGCTTATGGTGTTACATTATTTTTTTTAGCAAATTTCCCTAGGGAAAAATTTGATTTCATGGTGGTTCGCTATTTTCATGTTTCATGCATTATGTGTCGACTTTTATATAGTCGCACATATGCACTTTTGGTGTTATAATATAGACCAGTGGCGATATCTGCACGTGGTAAGCAAATGGTTATTTGCCTATTACTAAACATTATTTAGATATATAATTATCTGTATGTGTGAAGAGAGTGTAATGAGTGTCTATATTGCTGTACCATTTCACATTGTGTGAACAGTGTTACTTTTTTATCATCTATATTGTTTTAATATTTAGTGTAGCAGTAATTTCATTCCTGTGTTTGCTGCTTATTATCACTGGTGTTTCTGACAGTGGAAGTGTAGGACTCCTATCACCTGATATCAGAGTATCGGTAGGCTCTGATGATGATGGTGGCCAAATGGAGGCACAGTCTGGGGGTGCAGAGATTGAATCTAATACTGAGGTTGTGATTCACACATCCCGTGGATTTTCATCAGATATAGTTAGTATGTCTGTGCATACCTTTTCCACTGAGCCCTCAGATAATAAACAGGTTAAGGATGCCACACTTGATCAGGGTAGTATGGTTCCTGCAGCTTCAGTGCTGGTTGACTCTGGCCATACCTAAACTGTGGGTGAGGTGCCACAGAGGAGGGTTGGTAGGGGTGGTTGGAAGAAGCCTGTTGTCCACCATCCACCTGATCCTGGTGTGCCATTATGTGCCACTCAACATATGTGTAGTGCCATCATGCAGGTACAGGCACATTCTACTACGGCCTCTGAGGACATGCTTTGTGTTGTAGTTGTTGCACAGGCTAATGTGTGTGTGACTGCCTCCACTGTGTGACTGGTTCAATGATTTGGAGGACTGACATGATGGAAAGGGTAGTGTCTGTGATGGAACATCTGCTGGTAGGGGGACAGCATCCATGTGGCCTTAGGTCTTCAGCATCATCTGCTGTTAGCCGGTCTGGCTGTGCCTAATGCTGGTCCCATAATGGCACTACTTCTACTGTCTGTCAGTGGTTGAGGTGTCTACAACCAGACGTGCTAGGCCACAAGGTCATGGACCTGGGGGTAGTCATGAGGAGAGCTCATCCAGAAGACATCTGTCACATTCAGGTAGCCCCAGAACATCTGATTATGGGCATAGATGTTCCAATGCAATTCCTGGCAGATACAGTTCTCACAGTCAGGGGAGATGATGATGAACTGATACCTCTACCATGCACTGCTCACACCTGTCTGACATACCTGGATGGAGCGTTAGCACAGAGCTTTCTGTGTTCATGCACACAATCACACACACATATTTCACATCATGCCCATACAGACACACACACACACACACACACACACACACACACACACACACACATACACACACACATGCGTGCACACACACACACACACACACACACACACACACACACACACACACACACACACACACACACACACACACACATAACAAGCACATGAGGCATTCACAAGGGTTGCAGGTCATTCTGTCTCAGTGACCATTTGATAATTAGGTACAGTTCTGCCTGCCTGTCTTTCTTACTCACACTCAGTCACTACTCTTGTGTCATCCTTGGCCTCCTGCTCCCCCACCTCCAGCCTGTGCACATGATGATAACTGTTCCATCATCTTGTTTCTATCTTTTGGATTCAGGGACATATATGTATTTTTCTGATGCACATGGTGCATAGCTAACTGAGTGCTTAGTATATGTATTAGTGATGCTATTTTGAAACTTTTACCGATTTCTTACAGCCTTTTTACTGTTGTGATTACTACTTTGAAATCATTGATAGATCAGTGAGGCTTATTATTCCAGTTATGAGAATGTAGAGATAATTAGATTTTGGACTGCTTTTTCTATCGTGTGTATTTTAGATGCATGAGGCTTCTTAGGTCATAAATGTAGAAATCTATTGACATAAGTCAGTCCTGTCACAATTGTTGTTATTGCTAGACAATTCACACTCATTTTACTTGGGTAAATTTTCAAGTAACCATTGCAAATATCTGGCACTCATTTGCGTTCTTACCCATTTATTGTCCTGTTTCAGGTTCAGCACATACCATGATAGCCCTGCAGTAGCAACTGTTGTAATTCAGGGATGACTCTGTCTGATGCTAGCAGTACACAACCATTACATGGGTAACTAAAGGTTGTGAGTGTTGACTGGCATTGGTTTTACTGTATGTATGTGCATAGAATGAAAATTGCACCCCTTAGGTGGTCAGCATGTGTGCTATCCATTGCCTCTTGGCCAGGGTGGGGGCATATTGTGCACGACTACATCTACCTATACACACAGCAGCTGGTGGTTCCCCTTCTGAATCCTCACCTGCATGTGGCTGTGGTGACCTTGCCATTGGCATTGGAATGTATCCTCCTTCCCTTTGATGTTCCTGTTCCAGCTGTTTTCTAAGGATAGTTGTATAGGATAGCACAGGTAGTGATAATGTCATACTGTAGGGCACCCCCTGATGTATCTAGGCACAAAAGTCTTGACTTCAGCAGCCTAAAACACACACACTCAATGAAATTCTTTGATTGACCTTTGCCTCATGATAGCACTCCTCCATGGGTGTGTGTGTATTTCTGATGGGCATCATCAGCCATGGATCAAGAGCATGCCCTGAATCCCCCCAATAAATGGCCTTGTGGGATATCCTCCCTGGAAAACCTCTGGTAGAGATGTGAGTTTTGCCAGATATGGGAGTTGTGGTAACTGCCAGGGTTGCCAATGCACACATCCAGGATGATTCCCTTAGCATTATATACAATCTGGCACTTAATGGAGTAGAAGCCCTTTCTGTTTATTTAGACCCTTCCCCATTTCCCCGGGTTGTCCTTTGATCTCAATGTGCTTACAGTCTATGGCATCCACAATTTCAGGGAAGTATGTTATAGGTAGAAATCCTGCATAGTTGTAGCTCTGTCCTTGGGGGTATGGAGAAAATATATATAGTCACTGGCATGCTGTAGCATAGCATTCAGGAACTGATGTAGGATCCTGGATGCTGATGCCCATGACACCCCCAACACATCCCCTATTGCTCTCTGGACGGTTCATATAGCTAAAATTCTGAGTGCTACACATGCCTTGGTCTATACAGGTATTCCTTCCCCTTCGTTTGACTTTGCTCTTAGTTGAGGATGGCAAAAGTTGCAGAGTTCCTGGAATGTGTCTCCATCCATTCTGTAGAACTCTACTATTTCTACCTCATGCAGACCATGAAAAGTTTAACAAGGTCTAATCACCCTTCTCCTTCTTGCCCAAGGTCTATCAGTAGCTGCAGCAGCAGCATAGACTTGAGCCTGTTGCACATACACATGCAACAGCAGCCCCTACCATTCTTTTCTTTGAATGTAGTTCCCATGGCTGTATTTTAATATGTTTTGGAATTCAAGGCTAAAATCTACACAAAGTGTACGTGATTGCTTTATACCCTGTTGAATAGCTCTGCCATTTTCGATCAGTTGATTAGCATGCAGTTGAGCTGCTTATGCTGTAATTAGCATGCCACAAAGTTAACCATGTTTGTACAGCTCTACACACCATGCAGAACCAATATCGAATACAAATTAGTGAGCTACTGTGTGCACATAGCACTGTGACATGCACATGGTTTAGCAAACTGTGTAGGGTTTATTGAATCCAGCCCACAATCGTCACACAACTGTTAATAAAAATATAGGACTAAGTTCCCAGAACAAACTTAAAAATGCAAACAGATGGAACAGAGCAGAAAAGTACAAAGTATTATTACCATGCAGGTCAATACGTGCAACTCAAATATTTAAGCATAATAGAAATAATTAAAATAATTTAATTCTGTCTCTTTCCCTTTTTTTTTTAAAGTTAGTTACTCAAAATTCCACACATCTCCAAGTCTTGGACAAAAGACAAAAGTGTAACATTGACCAATGCATGGGAAATCAGAAATTCCCTGAGTCTGGACCCCATATCTCTGATAGAGGCAGAGAGTAATGCCCAAACTAACACTCCCCCACATAAACTCTGGAAACTTCCTGATACACCCCTCCTAATAAATGTCTGTGATGCACAGGTACACAACTGGGTTGGATTGCATGGCTAGGCTTATAAATACCTTGGTGGTCATTAGTCTACTATATACCTGTGAACCTATGAACTTATATTTCTTTGCATGAATTTATTTTATTAGAGGGTCTATTGGCCATGCATATGTTTTACTGTGGTATTGGTCTCTATGGAGGATTCAGTTGCTGGTGAAATAGCTCCAAAGTAGATGGTTAATAGCCAATCAGGCAAATGGAGGACATTTATTATCAGTCACGGTGAGGTAGCATTGGATTCCTTGTTAGCCAGTGTCCTAAGTAGCACTGTCTGCTCCCTGTACCACTACTCCATGTTGTTTAGCAGGAATGGGATATCATCCTGTAGAACATGGAGGTGTTGTATGCCATCTCCACAATAGTGCGGATAACAGTTGCTTTTGCCTACATCAGTGACCAACATGTGCAATGATTAATGTCAAGTGTAGCACCTAGGTTAGGGACAGACCTGGAGTCATGGGGGCACCACACATCACAGTCCCTTCCCCCTGTAGGGTGTAAAGGCACCACTGAGACAGGGACACTCACAGATGCTGTCTGGGCTTGGGGAACCCTGTGCAGTGACACTGGGCTCACAGTTACAAGACATTTGTCAAGCAGTGACAAGACTGTAATTTTGCCCTGTCCCTTTTCAGGCTACTTGTATGCCAGGAATGTGTGTAATATTGGTGACAGTGCCAATGTGTCACCAGATTTTGCCATGTGCTTGGTGCCAGCATTGTTAATGACCTGCTGATATCAAGTATGTGCTCTCCAATTGTCCTGGTCTGTCCATCAGTAAAACTTTATATTAAAGTAAAACAATATGCCTAAAACAGCACTGACATTCATGGAACCCCTTGAACAGCAGGCATGCCAATATATATCATTAGTTGCAATTGCAAAATGGATACCTACATATCTTGCTGTGCAGAATGTTACATTTCTAAACCAGAATTACAAGGGGTACAGATACACAGAAGCATCTGGCTGAATAAGGCTTGCACACATACAGTACACTCTACTGTATAGCAAAGTAATGGCTAATACTAACATGATGCATCTTCTACTGACAGTCATGTAGTTGTCACTAGACCAGTCTCACATTTAGGCAAATACTGGCTATGAAGGTCTACTTCTCATCCCCATGCAGGAAAATCAGGATCTCATTAAACTCTTTAAGCTTCTTCTGGGATGATAGTCGACCTCTTGTGGTGAGCATCTCCATTGGGATTTCCTTTATCTGGTCCACAATGTGCAATATCACATTGGTTACTCTTTGCTAAATTTGATGTAGATTGATGTTATGGCCATCCATTTACTGATGGCCTGCACCATTTATCTGCTTCTGGTAAGGATTGTTTGCAGTCTTGGGCAAGATGTTAATGCCATGCCTGTGAAGCATCTGCAGTAGCACCTGGGTCTCCTAGATGGTGATATTTTCCAGTTAAGACTTATCTCATATGCCCATGGCAAGTAATGTGTACGTGTGGGTTACCTGTGTTTGTCAATTTGTATGCATGGCTGTCTGTAATATCCCATATGACTGTATGCTGTCTCTGACTCTATACATTTCTCACATACCTTTCACTTACTGAGATGTTCTACTTCCTCCTTTCCCTATAAATGTTGTAGCAATGGGCTTGTCATCATAAAATTGCTTCTTACATCAGCGTAATGAATCCTTGTAATACACTGCTTACCTTCTCTCCTCCCATCATACATTACCATGCATCACCCATTGTATATGGGGCATTATGCCCTTTGCAGCATGTCCTTCCTTCTCTGTATATTGATAATGGTGTGTCCCTCATTCACAACCACTGTCACACCATTGTGGTGTGTTCACTCAAACGCAGATATATAGCTGTTCATCCATTCCACTGCTCTTGCCATCCATTGTGGATGTTCAGTACAATGAAGTGATAAGTTACCAGGTATGCTGTCTGTTCTCTATATGTCAGTGCCACCTATTTCAAAGTCCTTGTTTTCACAGTTGCTTGTATTAAAATAGCATCTTGCAAAACAGTGACAGCACTATTTTTCTTGGTAATTTAGGCCTCATAGAATGTTAGTTATGTTAATGAGGGAAAACACCACTGCTGTCTGTGAAGTGCTACCATTAATAACTGTGTTACCAGCACAGGCTGTACTATCCTGCTTGTCTCTGCCTATCCTTGGACTCTACAGTATATGTTCATGCATGGTATCTATGAAGCTTGTAGGGCTGTACATCTCTACTACATTACTGTTCTATTGCACCTCATTGTTGAGCTGCAATCCACATCACACGATGCCTGAACATGCATTCATGAAGAGGGGACTGCCATTTTGCTCTACACCAGACCTAGCTCAAGGACTATGGTAGGTTCAGGTGCAGGGAACAATCAGATTCCTCCATGCCACCCAAGGGAGAGCAAGATTTTCTTATTCTTCTTCAATAATAATTACCAGACGAGCATGTTGGGGCAGTATGGTGGCCCTTTGCACAAAGTTGCCTTGCAAAAGTTTGCCAGGATGGTGAAAGATGGTATTGGTAGCAACTATTTGAATAAGCAGTGTAGACATTGTAAAGTGACCTGCAGGGGTGGCACCACAATCTGCTTAGCTATTGGGAAGTAGATGTTAGAGAAATACAGTCAGAGCTTTGTTGTAAGCATAGTTTTTTTCCATGTTTTTGTTGTCTTGAATTTTTCATGTCCAGCTATCTATCAAGTTTTTCCTACTTTGTCTTACAGCAATAGAGGAGCACATGAAGATAATGGAAGTATGCCTGAGAAGAAAGATATGCCTTTTCATTTGTTGGGGAGTAGATAAAATCCAGACTAGCACACTGCACTGCTGTCATAGTATAGGTGATATATGTGAGTGAGTAATAATGCAGTCGCTTTTTGTTTTCAGTCTTCTTTCTGTGTGTCTTTCTTTAGCAGCTGCAGAGGAGCAGTGATGATAATATCACCCTGTGCCAGTGTGAAGACCAAGGCTGCTTCTCAGCTGGAGAAAGAGGCCACCCTGTTGAAGGCAACCTAAGGGCTTAGTGGTGACTTCTGTGAACACTAAAGAGGAGCAGGAGAGTGGAGGTGTCCCCTGTGGTCATCTGGCATCGGGTGCATTGAGGTAGTGGTTACAGATGCTGCCAGCTGTAGATGACTGTGTTGTGACTATGGAGTACCACCTGTCATGGCTGATTACGTCATGTTGTCATAAAACAAGAGGCATATCAGGCACATGACATCAGCCATGAAGGGGATTAATGTCTGTGAGGTTTAATCAATGGGCCAGTTTGGCATCTGTCATGCAGTTTCCCTTTCCACATCACTTTGTTGCCCCTACCTTGTGTGTTACTCTGCATACCTTGTTAGTCTGCTAGAATTCCCTATCACCCTTTCCACTCTCTGTCTGTGTTCATCCACTATTGTCTCCACCATTTGTTGCATTGCAATCCTTCTGTATATGTCTAATTTTATGTATATGTGCCCTTGCATTATCCCTTCTCTCTCTCTCTATCCCTCACCCAAGCATTATCCTCTGTAGCCTCCCATTTCTTTATATATGAAAAATTGGAGCCTTTCCTAAACAAAATGGTATTCCTAACCCTCCATGTCTTCCTTATCGTTATCATTGTTTGTTTGTATCTGCTTTGTATTCTCTGTTTTGTAACTTTGCTATCTTCTGCTTCCTTTCCTATTTACTTGATGAACTGGCCTCAAAGTTTTTTCTGCTACTTTTTCTTGTGCTGTGTATAGCTGAACATGCAGCAGCAATAAGGTACTTCATTGCCAGTGTGAGCACATATAACTTGCTAAACGGTCAGGCACAGCTTCTGTGGCATTGACCACTCCACTCACATGTACTTTGGCAGAATGATTCATTCACTAAACCTGCTAAATGCCACTTGTCCCTGTAATGCAGCTCTGTTAATTTCCTGTGAACTCTGATTTGCCTACTACATACTCTAGGTGAGGTGAGCCCTGATTCATATCTAAGCAGCTACTTTCTGCACTGTGCTACAAGATTCTTTGAACTGAGTGCCATGCTGCTGCAAAATGCTTTTCTATGAATCTCAAACATGTTATAATATTCTTATTGTTTTGGCAAGTGGTATGTTTGTTCAAACTGCTACACTACATAAACATGGATATGTATAAAATCATACTGAGGAAATAAGTACAGGAAAAAAAAATATTTATACAGTGGTTCCTGCAATACACACTGCAATTTTCCTGAATCCAGCTTTATCTTATATCTACAGCTATTTTGTCACAGTGAAAAAGTGCAGTTGTGAGGGACAGACCTGAAATTATAGTGGTGCCACAGATCAGCATGTCTCTCCCCTGTGGCGGTTTACATAAACACCACCTCAGCTGAGACAAAAGAAGAAATGAATTATCTTCATCAGTCTAACTGTCTGATGATTGCAATTCACACTTCCCAGGATGCCACTTTTACAAGAAATAGACTATTCTGAGAAATGTAATCTGAATTCAAATTGTAAACACAAGTAAAACAGTAAACAGGAAAAACGAAATTTTGAAATGTGTTGCCTCTCAAACCAACTCAAAATACCAAAAAAAAAAAAAAATTCTAGACACATGGCAAACCTATTTAGTTTTGTGTAATCAATACATAGTCATGAAGTATGTGGCCTTCTTGAAGGGATAAAGTAACTAAGACAGTACTGAAATTAGGGTAACAAATGCTACAATTAGGAATGACATTGTTTTATACTGTATTCTCTTTCTCAAGACCTTTGTTTAGATGTAGTAGTAATGTTTTGTTTTCTGTGGTAGCAGGTAACTCATTTCTCTGAAGGTATGTTTGGGGGGGTGGTCAGGGCACAAAATCTTCAGCATGTGAGGTATGGGAGCTTATCTTTGTTTTCAGTTTATCCAAGAGAGTATTTCTTAATTTTTTTTCTGTAGTACTTCAGTATATTCCCACGAGTAATAACAGTCACTTAAATTAACCATATTCCAGGCTGTTCCCCTGGGTATTTCTCCAGTGAGTAAACTGGACCTTCATGACACAAAGCATATTCTACTTAAATTTATTTGAGCAGTGTTTCAGTTTAATAGTGTTGCTTTTCTTTTAAATAAGATATGTACTTGTATTATTTAACACTTTTGTTCACTGCCCAATCCCATATGGATCTACTTAAAAATATTGAATGTCAACCCCATTTCATCGAGCCTGACTTAATCGGCTCTCATATCGAACTTCTAGAATGATGAAAATGGACCCTGGGAAAGGAACCACTTGGCCACCATGGTGAACCTTGTCCTTCCACCACTGTAGTGCTAACTCAGAGTTGGTATATTTAGTTAGAGGGGTGGGGTGGCACCACCCCCCACATTGGAGGTGGGGGGGTGTAGCCCCCCACTTGGAGGGTTTTTATGTTTTGCTGCTTGTTTTGTCCTGATGGTCAAGTGGTTCCTTTCCTGGGGTCCGTTTTCATCATTTTGAGAGTTCAATATAATGAGGATTCGATGAAGTGTGGTTTGATGAAGTGGAATTCGACAAGTATTCGATATTTTGAAGTAAACTCCCCATATACTATGCAGCTAGTTTTGTGAGTGAAGGGAAGTTTTAGGAAGGAAATGATAAGGAAGCAAAGAATCAAGAGTTATCTTGGTTTACCTCCTTAATCAACCTGAAACAGACTAGCATGGTAAAGGAGGGGTAATATTGTGTGCTGCACATTTGTCTGTCAAATGACTGTATGATCTCTTAGCACCAATGAACATAATAGCCCAGGTAAGTAATCTATAGTAAAGGAGTGCTCTCAACATCTGTCACTTCTTAAAAATAAATAAATAAAAACATTTGCATTGACAGGACAGCTGAAGCTATATAGATTTTTGTAGAGTTGTGTGCCCTCCATTTCCTATCTAAAAGGGAAGTGGTGGTGAGTCTACTGACAAGTAGCAAAGAGCATTCCATTTCCAAAGGGCATTTTGAGAATGTGATGGGGCATTATCAAATTTTATTAAGTCTGTATGTGTGAAGCCCTGCATGATGTGCTTACTTATATCACTAGAGATAACAGCAACAGAAATATTAAAGAATTATAGCTGCCATTAGCCTTTGCTATAGATGAATCGATTTGTGGCGATTTTATTTTTTCATACCTGGAAGAAGAGTCAAGTGCACTCCAAAAACCACAACTAATAGCACTATCAAATTTTATTGGCAAATCTCTCATGGGTTTAGTTACCTTGATATAAGAAATGTCTCTCTAGCTTTATATCCAGGGTAAATGTATTTGTATTAGTGCAACACATTAGTAGAGTAGGCAGGCTTTTGGTGGCAATGATATTATCTCCTTCCATATCAACTCTTAATTTAGAACCATGCCCCTCTTCAGATCACTATATATGTATTACAGGGCATCTAGGATGTGGTGATACAGCTGGAAAATGTTTTCTCTTGCTTTCTCATGAGGAGGACAGATACCCACTTCAAATTACATGAGATGTGCACAGCACCTTTATGGATTTACAGTTCAGGTCTTTTATGACCTTTTTCTAATGATCTTGGCATCATGAACTTGATCATTTGCTGAAAGTGGCCACAATTGTTACCTGCCCTTGGCAGCCCAGGAGAGATCCAGTATATAGTATTTTCAAAATTATTCTGCCCTGCTTAAAATAATTCAATAAATCATTCGCCATGAGTTAAGCTTGCATATAGAAATAATTTTGCTCAGTAGTACATAATGCCCCCATGGCTTTTCAGATGATATAAGCTTCAAGTACACCAAGTGTGTACCCAGACTTAATGAGCACAAAAACAAAGGTACATGAGTACACTGTCTTAGAATACCTAAATATATTACAAGAGGATATAGCTTTTATCATTATGGTTTGAAATGGAAGGTCAGCTCATCTGTGCTTCAGTTTTTATCCAACCCAAAACTCATATCACTTTCTAGTGAGATAAAAACTCAACCAACCATCCTTTAGATACAAAAATTTATATCAGATTTCCAAGGTAAAGTCTTTTTAAGGCATCTGTGTGAAATGGATTACTGGGTGAGCTTCATAAAAAGGCTAGCAGTGAGTACAGTAGCATTCCTGTAGCAGTCTTGTGTACAATCAAAACATACGTGATATGTCCCTCCTCTATGAAACAAGCCTAACTCACTCCTGTTTTGAAGTCTAGCAGAGATCAAACATTAACTAATGCACATGACATCTTTAAACATGAATTAGACATTATATATAATCATAAGGGGAATATCAACACTGGTATTCCCAAAGGATCAGCTATAGGTCCACTACTTTTCTCACTATTTATCAACAACATCATATTCAACCTACCTAACCATAACAAGATGTAGGCAGATGATATTCTTATGGTTGAAGTTAGAATAGCTCATCACTCCCTTCAGTTTAATCTACTAATCAAATTCCCAGAACTAAATGGCTTCATAACAAGAGGCTTTTAATCATATCTAAAAATCAAGTATTTTCAACTTCCAAAACCCTTAATACTACCTCCTTTACATTTTAAAGACCTTAAAAGATCTTGTCACTCATGATGTCAATGAACAAAGCTACCTTGGGTTCACACGTGATCCTTACCTTAACTTTTCAATTCTCATAGACAACACTAGTTCTAAAGTTCTTTTTCAGCTTAAACCGTGTTACATAACCTCTTACATGTACAGCCATAGCTAAAACTGAACTCATTACATCCGAGTGACGCCTCCAGGTGCATCTGTAGTTAACGCCTGCTGATGCCTGTAGACATCAAATATTTCTTGTTCTTATTTGCATCACTAATTCCAAAACCATGCTATGTACAAGGTTTTAAAAGATTTCATCTTAAAGCTTACATAATGGCAAACTCAACTGCATTAATATTTCACCTCTATTTAGTGCAGGTAAAGAGATATTAACTGTTGTATTTGTGATATTAATTTATATAGATATAATTTTCACATTTATCTAAATATTTCAACAATCAAGTAAGACAGACATAGCTCCTTAGCCTCATATGAAAGCTCTCAGCTAGATGAATAAAATGCTGCAGACAGTATGTGCGTAACTTGAGAGCAGGGACGGCTCGTGCTATCGGACTACAGGACTGCAGCCCTCCCACCTAGAAATAAATTAAATACATAACGTGAAACATAAACTTTAAAAAAATGTTTTCTTTTTTTAACAAGTAGTGGAACATGCACAGACAAACTTGGACTGCCCCGCAGATGCCCAGGAATCTGTGTGAACTCTGACTGCCTGAGTCAGCAGTCCAGATGCAGAGAAGGTATTTTCTGCCCCGCAGATGCCCAGAAATCTGTGCGGTAGACAACCACACAGAACAGAGGAGCTCTGGACTGCTTGATCCGCAGGCAGGTCCAATCAGGAGAGAGGTGAGCAGGGATTTGAGCGCAGGACCAATCGGGAGTCAGTTAAGTTGAGTTCTAAGCTCTTGCAGAGAAGCGTTAAGTCGAGCACGGGTTTGCTGCTTCGAGACAATGGAGTTGGTCCTGGTTTACTGCTTCTGGACCCATCTACAGGTGTGTGTGTGTGTGTGTGTGTGTGTGTGTGTGTGTGTGTGTGTGTGTGTGTGTGTGTGTGTGTGTGTGTGTGTGTGTATGTGTATGTATACAATGCCCTTGTTAAGCATAGTGGTGGGTAGAAATTCTCAGGCTTGAACCCTGTACCTTGGATGCAGGTGGCAAGGGCATGAATTCCCTACCCACCACTATTTGTAAAAAATTGCAAATTTTTGCCTCATATTTGTTCTGTTCCTCATAAAATCTGTGGTTTCTGTATCTTCATATTTCCTTGCAAAGGTTTGTAGTGCAGTGGTGCACTGATAGCATTGCTGTCCCTGCTCTGCTGAAAATTGGCTTTGTTTTGTTCCAAGTCAGACTAGTTTCCTAGTTAACAAATGCTTAGAAATAACAGGCATTTGAATTTCAGACTTCATATTCTTCAGAAAGTACATGGTAAAACAAAACCTTTTATTCTAGCATGGATATTTGAAATTTGCCCATATTTTTGGGACTGTATTCTCCCATTATTGGCCTCGTCCAGGTATTTTGTGCTAAAGTTGAGAGCTATGGTGAAAACTGAATTCACTGAATATGTTTGGCAGCTGTATTCCCACATTATTGCCATTTTCAGGTGTTTTTTGCTAAGAGATTGACAGCTATGGTGAGAACTGAATTCAGTAAATAGTAGCCATTTAAGTGTGTCTTCCTCTATTTCAGCTGATTTGGCATAGTGGTATGTTTCTCTGACTGTTTTGCACATGCTCCCGTGGGTTCAAGACGTGGCAGTGAAATGTATAGTGGTAACACAGCATTTTATTCTAGCAACTTTCCAACATTATACAAGCAATGTTTAAAATGTGTCCCTGGTTTTTGGCCTTTTGTTCCCCCCCCAATAAATTTTGGCTTTTTCCATATTTCTTGTGCTGCAAAGTTCAGAGATACAGCTGAGTGTCAAGTAGATTTTACAAGGAGCTGAGAGCTGCAGGGGAACAGAAGTTTAGTGCTGCTTATGCTAAGTCTGCTTGCATTGTTAATAGCACAACAGGTAGTATACTTTCTTTTGATGCAGAAGGCTGTGGTTTCTACTCCCACAGTAGGCAGATGCATTGCTGATACTGTACTATGTCGTAAAGGGGGTGGATGCTGCAGTCCTTTTTGGCAAAGATACCTAGTAACTATGAACCTGTTATCAGTTTGCTATCCATTCCCTGTTGCGGTATTACTAGCTTATCATTTTTTTAATGCATGCAACATAGGCAATTTATTCTTCAAGGGCAACAGGCACTTTATTTGTAGATGAAACAATGACATATAAAGTTGTTTGCTAGCAGCAACCTCTTTATTAGTTACAGATTTCTTTAATGTAGATTTTACAACTTCAGGGATTGTGCATATTTACTGATACTGGTGGACTATAGAAGGTTGAGTAGACGTTTTATGATGGAAATATTCTGAATTGGGCAGTTTTGTCATTGGTGCATGCATTTTGTTTCATTGTTTACTGAAAAAATGTTCAAAACAATAAATTTAAAATGCCCTCTAACAACTGTACTGTATTGTACAAGGAATAAAATGTAATACAGTCAGGAAGGTGTATCAAAGAGCATGTGTGTGTTTCATGTTTAAGGGGCCTATGATTTTGAAAACAGCCCAGAGTTAATCTTTATCTGCCACTGGCAAAATGTATTTTCTTTAAATGTGGGTTTCAATGCATGTGAGTTTCAAGGGCAGAGAAGTTTTAATGCTAAGTCTATTTTCATTGTGAGACTGCATTGCTTTGTTTAACATATATATATTAGGGTTTATGCTGTAAAATGCAAAATAAAACTTTCAAATGAAATCTAAATCATCGCAGAAGTAAAGCAGTATGCACATTACAGTGTTTATGGTAAATGGGGAAAAATAACCAAGGAATGGGACGTTGGAATGGCTGCAGGGGGGAGGCTTCATTCGACCATGATTTTGTGAGGGGGGGGTAGCATACTCAGACAGCCCCGGTTGAACTATACCTCTCAGTTGTCCATATTTTTGCAGAATGAATAGATATTTGCTTCTTATTTTTGGTTTGTTCCTTATAAAATGTGTGGTTTTCTAGCAAATCATTTAGGAATGAAGTCACTAAATGACAGACATTGAGTTTCAGATGTCATAACCTTCAGAAAAATGCATGCTAATGCAAGACCTGTTATTCTATCAACTGTCTTAAGTTTATACAAGAGCAATTTTTAGTAGTGTTTGCATGTTCCCCTAATATATTTGGCCTTGTCCAGATTTTCTGAATTAAGAGGGTGAGAGGTACATGCAAATTGCTTTGTAGAATTAGGAATATCCAAACCATTCAATTGCCCCCAATTTTGGCTCAAAATGTTGCTCTGCCCTAATAATCCCTCCTCAAAATGGCAATTTTGGAAGAAAACGTGGAGGGTTTACAATTATATATAACTGTAATGATCAGAGTTATAGATTACTTTTATTTCAGAAATGCATGTAGATGCTCTTATTTTGTTAGCTGCTCAATTTAACAGTGTTAATATTAAAAATGTGTCCCTTTTTTGACAGGTTCCCAGCTGTATTGTGTAGCAACTTTATATTTTTGCATCACATTTTTGGTCTGTTTTTCATAAAAGTGTGGTTTTCTGGCAAATTAGTGGCAAGTCATTAAAGACTGAAGTTAGAAAATAATGGCAGACATTTGAGTTTCAGATTTCATACCCTTCAGAAAATTTGTACTAATGCAAGACCTACTACTGTTCTACTATCTAAGTTAATAAGAGCAATATTTAAAAATTGTCCTAATTTTTGGGCCTGTGTCCCACTTCTAGTTCTATGTATGGCTTTGTCCAGATTTCTTGCTCTGAAGTTAAGAGGTATGAGTGTCATAGCCATCAATGTCAGCCAGAGACATTTCAAATTGTGACATACTTGTTGCACCCCACTCCCCATTGTAGTGGCTGTGGATGTGTCCAAGGAAGGCAAGGAGCAGTTATACAGTGTAAGTGTGCAGAGTATTCCCCCTTCCAAGGTAGACCACAAGTACAACCGTGGCTTTTCATCTGTCCTTGATTTTGCAGAATGTTCTGGTTTTCTGTCAGATTTTTATACTGTTGATTTATGCTTCTTATTATTCAGGAAATGCATGCTGTCACAGTGCCCTGTTGCTCTGTTTAAGTAGCAATGATTTAATGAGCATCAGGTAAGCTTGTCAGAGATTGTAAGATGCAAGTAAGCTTTAATAAGCATACTGTTAAAGAATTACCAGCATTGAAACCCTTTTCGTTGTTGCCATGCAGAGAATATTTACATAACTAGATAATGTATAAGCCTTGGGTATTGAAATGCATATGACAGTATTTGTAATAAAAGGACAGGATTACAGTATTTTCAGAAGCTCATTACATTTATTGGAGACTTGCAGTCATCTTTTGTTGGAGACTTGCAGTCATCTGTACAGGCTTACCCCTAAACTAAACAGAATGCCAATCTATCATGTGTGGTCCATAACTTGTGCAGGAATCCTTTAAGCAATTTAACTTGAGCTTGTTTCTTGTTTGCTGTTCATTTTTTACTTTGGTCATGTCTTCCCCATGAAACAAGTAGATAGTTGTGTCAGACAGCAGGTCTTTTTTGGATAAGAAACATTTTTACAAGTGGGGGTATCACAGAGATTGCTACTTTCAGCATGTTACTTGGTAATTTTATAAAGCTGAATATAAATTATAATTAGAACTGCAGTGCAAGGAGTAGTGGTCTGAGTTGAGTGCTGCTTGTTTTTTTATACTTGATTTTGACTGGCATTCCAGTAATGTATTTAAAAAGTAATTTATTTTTTCATGCCTCACAACCTGTTTCCATCTAGATATTAAGTAAGTTGTCATGTAGCCCATGCATTGAAATATTTTTTTCTTCTACACTTCATTTTGTCTTGATTGGACTCTTGTAATGACTGTTTGGCACCCAGGGCAGCGTATTTAATTAAAGTTCCAGTTGTTGTGGTTTTGAGCATAGTCCCACCCCTTTCTAGTTGGCCACACCCCTTCCCATTGGCCCCATCCATTCAGCTGTCTCCTGCAGCCCTCCTTTAATTTGAAGTCACCAGCCACCACTGCTTGAGAGGTTGCTGAGATATTATAAGTTGTTTGCAAAATATTACAAACATAATAGTTACTGCGTTTACTGTGACTTATAAAATTCAGTTTGATACCTAGAACCTAAAGAATACTACCACTGTAAAAATAGTTTGTGCTGAAGAGTCTGTCATTTATACTTTTCATAACCCCTATGGTTCCAGAGATATGGACATTTGTTTGAAATGTGAGGACATAATTTGATTCTGTCAAAAGGCTTATGCTCCTCCCATTGGAAGTTACAGTACAAACTTTCTGAACTCTGTTGGACTGAATGAGTTAATTCCCAAAATGGAATATTGTTCACCACTATCATGCCACCATTCAGCCCACAATACCCAAAAAGTACAATCTGCAGGAACAAATGTAGACCCAAAAAAAGGAGAGCATTATGACTTACAAGAAGGTTTACATTGCCTTTCCATTGCAGAAAGGGTTACTCTGCGTTTAGGGAAGTTGGTATTCAAAGTGTTATGTCTTGATTACTGCCACCCACTGAAAACAAAACTTTCTTTTGGATAACAAAGCTACTTACTTAGAAACAACCAAGATGACATTTTCCTACTATCTTGACCAAAATTAATAAATGCTATAGGAGGAAGAACCTTTTGTAGACTAGACAATGCAGTGTTGAATTCTATGACAAGGGACGTAAAAAGCAAACAAACCTTGGAACCATTCAAAACAAAGTAAATATATTCCTACATATAGAATTCAAGTGCACTTGCTTCCATAATATTTTTTAAAATAATTATAACATTTCAAACTTGCTGACTGACAGATTCAGCAAAAATGTCACCTCTCTGTTCCCCCCATCAATAAATCAGGACATTCACAGTACCTTGCCCCTTCCCCTTATATCTAGGGATTAGGTCATCACTGCTTTCTCAAAGGCAAAAAATACAGCCTCCATGGGACCTGATAACATTCGAGACTGCATCCTACATGAATTCTGGCAGGAACTTGCAGCACCATTCGGCGCCCTATTCATCCAAAGCCTAAGTATCAGCTTTGCCCCAGCTGAGTGGAGGACAGCCACTGTCATCCCCTTACACAAAGGTGGAGTATCCAACAATCCAAAAAATTATAGACCCATCAGCCTAACTACCCTGATTTGCAAGGCCATGGAACAGATTATCATGGACCTCATTAACAAGGACATTGGCAACCTCCAAACACTTGATTCCATACAGTTTGGCTTTGTTAAGGGGAGGTTATATCTGTTAAATTTGGTCAATTTTTTTGAGACAGTCACCAAAGCCATGGATGATGGGAAGACAATGCACACTGCCTACCTTGACCTGGTCAAAGGCTTCTACACTATTCCCCGCTCGGCATAATAGATAAACTCTCTCAACTAGGCATCAATCCCTATGTACCAGATGGGTAGCTAACTGGCTCACTGATAGAACCCATCTAGTCAAAATAGGGGAAGCCACCTCAAGCAGGAGACATGCATCAAATGGTGTGCCCCAGGGTTCAGTCTTGGGGCCTCTGTTATTTATGATATTCTTTTCTGAGGTACAGGCCAAAACCAATGAGCTATGGCTGACCAAGTTTGTAGATTACTGCAAGCTGGGTGCTGTCTTCAGTTTCCCTAATGATGTGGACATCCTCCAAAAGGATCTTACCCAAACAAATGACTGGGTGCCAGAAACATGACCTCAAGCTGAATACAAAAAATGCATCATTATCCTCTTTGGGGAGAGTGACATCCCCACAAATTATTACATTAATAACAATGTCCTAAGCACGCAATTAGTTGTGAGGGATTTGGGCACCCAGATTGATAGCAACCTGACTTTTGACCACCATATTGCTTCCATTGTACAGAAAGCTTTCTACATGTCCCACCACATAAGTAAGAGTATCTCATCCAGGAACAAGGAGGATGTAACATCTATGTATTCTTCCCTTATAAGGCCCATTATTGAGTACAATGCCCCATTTGGCATGTACCTCGTAAAGCACATGCTGCAGGTGGAGAGACCACAGAGATTCCTCACCAGGAGAATCCAGGGCCTCAAAAATCTTTCATACACAGATACGCTAAAAGGTCTATCCTGCTACTCAGTTTCAAACAGACTCCTCAGAGGTGACCTCTGGCTAGCATACAAGATAATCTCGGACTCCACTTGATGAGACTGCTGCATATCTGCAAGTCAAACTCCACTCAAGTAACCCACAAACGCAGCCTCAACCTGGTCTGTGACATCAATAGGACTTGGTGGTGGGACAGATTTGTGTCCCAAAGACTCCCCATCTGTGGAATAGACTCCCTATCTACGTCAAGCAGAGTATCTCTTTATCCTTTTTTTAAGCTCATCCTGGATAACTGGATGGGAAAGAGAAAATACATCCATGGGATTCCACCCATGTCCCTGCTAAACAGGGGCACCTGGTGCTGATTTGTCTAAATATGGGCTAAACTCTTGACTAGGCTTATAAGGGTCACAGGGCCAATAGTCTAGTAACTTCCTATGATCCTATGATCTATGGTACTGCATTGTACACATTTTTTCATCTGACTGAAAATGCACCTTTTTGCTGTCTTGTACATTTATTATATACCAAACTATAAGTGTGATTATACCCTTATTTATGCAGCAGTTTTAACAATGCTTCCTTTACTCCATTATGTAGATAAACATTCTTTACTGATATTACTTTATAATAGTTTCTTTACTGCTTTTGCATTATATTCCCAACTTATTTGTATTGTTTATTTTAACTGTTGGACTGCTCTATCTATACCTGGGTTGTGACTGAAAGGGGTCAGTAGACCATCACAATTATCTAGCAAACAGATAATAAATAAATAAATAAATAAATAAATAAATAAACACATTAATAAACAAAAATGTTCTATCAGGACTAAAGTGCAATTTTCCTAGCTAATCCATACTGACCAATGTAGCTTTTGTATTTGGTAGGCATTCTTGTGATAGCACATTATGAATCACCATTCCTTCAGTCTTGTACAGAATGATTTTTTTTTACATATAACACTGTCGCTAGATGCACAAAGGGATTTTGATACAGTTTTGTAGGCTTTTTGTTTTGAACATTGGGTTGGTATTCTGCAAACAGAGCTGATTTGCTCCCTAAGGAAGATATATTAAGAATAAGAGGCAACAGTGAGGCTGGGGTTATTTTTGTCATGGCTCAGACAGTAAAGCAGAGAAGTACATCAAGACTACCAGCTTGTACCTATTGCTTTTGTACTGACAACTGAACCACTAACTAGTAAGTTGATAAGGATTTTGGAAAACCTAACTACCACACATTCACTAAGTGAACTGAAAATACAGTGGCACTTTTTCACAACCACATCTTATATGACCCTTAAATCACATTTCCCAAGTCTAGAACATTCTGCATTGCTCTAAGGAGGTGTCAGGTAATCAAGTTACTGTAGATAAATCTATATTTCAGATTAACTGTTGTTCCAACCTTGTATTTTAATGATAAATGTTCTTTTATTTCTTAAGTCAGTAACTTCCAGTAGCTTGGGATACAGTTATCTTACAATCTGAACCAGGCAATTAACCTTTATATGTGCCTAATTACTGTCAAAATATTCCTGTAACTATTGGAACATACTGATTCATCTGTTGGCTAAGGTAACAGATGTCTGGAATGTAAAAGAGAAAAATGGTCTTTATATATAAGTGTCCGAAAGAAGAAGAATAGCATTCATCAATTATTATCCAGCTGGTTGAGATGGGGAATTAGTGTTCCCCTGCCTCAACATGGCAGCAGTATGCATCACTTTCATTTAGCAGCAACACGAAGGCAACATTCTTGTTACACACCCTGAAAATGTCATCAAGTTGCATCTTTAATGTCTGCACCTCATTCTATTGAGGCAGATGCTTGGAACACTAGTCTGAACGGGTCACTTATTGGATCAGTGACTCAGGCCCTACAAAGGAACTACCACATGATTATCTATATGCCTATATTTATGTGAATGCTAATTATTTGAGTGTCAGAGGAATTCTATAATATGGTAAGTGGTTGTGTGCCTTGTGGTCTTTCATTTAACCACTAGATAACAGCTGACTCTGGTGTGGAGTACGAAAAGATTGTTCATCGCCAAGCTCTTTGTCTCTATATATTGATGTACCTTTATGATGCAGTGGAGTTAATCTGTGTGTTCCAGCCCTTCATATGCAGTACGATCTTCTTCTTTTAGGATGTTTTTCTATTAGCAGACTAGGAATTATATGACAGGAAAGCTAAAGCAGGTAAGAGATTTGTCTGTCAAATCCTGGCTGTGTTGCAGAGCAGTATGCAGTTAGAATGTTTATGATTCCAGCATAATGATAGCATAAAAACATGATAGTGTATGCTCATCCAAGATGGTAGAAGCAGGCTGCTGAAGACAATCTCAGTTAGATTTCCTTGTTACTTTTACCTTTGATTTGTGGCTGTTTTCCATGCAAAATTATATTATCTATACATTGTTTTTTTGTTGTCTCCAGCTTTATAATTCTGAGTTCTTCTTTAGACAGAGTTTTTCCAAAAAAAACTCTACTTAGTTATGCAGTTATGGAGGAGTAAGTGAACAACTTTTGGTTTAAACTTGTATTTTACTTTCAGACATACACTGCTATTGAGAGAAACATCAAAAAATGAGGAAGGCTAATGTTACCTAAAAAGTCTAACAGTGCCAGTTTAGCATAGAAATAGAATAAAATGGACTAAGTGAAAGCCAGTTGGGTTGTAGTTCAATTGCAGATGCGGGATGGCATCAAATGCACACAGTGTTGGCCCATACGGATATTTGATGTATTCCTTATGTTAGAGCTGGATGACAACAAATTCAAGAGTCTCAGATAAACAAAATTGCATGTTTTATGTTTCTGTTGGCTTGTTTTAATTCTTGTTTTTTGGTCATAGTTTGCCTAAAATAATTGCATTAGATTTTTAGACCTGTAGTGAATCATGTGCAGATGTGTTACTTATTCAATTATTCAGTAAATGTGCATAAATGTTGGCATTTTATAACATAAAACACTGAAAATTCAAATTCTTGTTCACTGAATTTTTATGGGTCATTTTATGCATCACTATTTCTTTGAGATAATACTGTAACAGGATTGGGCTCAGAGCTGAACCATGATGCACACCCATTTCCACTGGGAACCCTTCTTTGGGACTGAGCATTGTTCATACTTGAGTCATTGCGTCCTTGTCCATAGCTTGCACTAATTCTACCTATATTTCTTGGACATCAAATCACTGCCCAAAGCAGCTTTCTTGGGACCTTGTCATATCCTTACTCCAAGTCTAGGAATTCCCAGTTTGCCTCTTTCCTCATCTCTACCACTTTTCAACTATCTGTTTCATTCCAAGCATCAGGTAAGTTGTTCTGCATCCTGATCTGAATCTGAACTGCTCATCTTCCAACTTACGTTCTTCCACTCTGTCTATCCATTTATCAATCACCCTTCCAGAACTTTCATGCAGTGTGATAGTAGTTTGATACCTGTATACTGCCCACAGTTGTGAATGTCTCCTTTGTTCTTGAACACTGGCCCTAATATGCTTATTCTCCAGTCATCTGGGATATGCTCTTCTCTCTTTATTGCTGTGTGTACCCTCAGGATTCATTTCTCCACTGTCTCACCCAACATCTTTATCATATATTCTCTGAACTCGTCTGAGCCATCTACTTTTCTTGACTTCATTTTTCTAAGTGTTGTTTTTCATTTATGGTCGGCCCTTCCACTTCTTATTGTACACTGTGCTGGGGCATTACAGCTTCTTTCTTCATTCAAAAGCTGCTAGAAATACTCATTCCATTTGCCTTTGATGTCCTGTGGAGTGGTGAGTAGGTTGTTGCTAGCATCTCTTATAAAATATATTTGACTATCTTCTTTATCTGTCTTTGCCTTGCAACCTGATAAAGTTTCTTTGTGACATCTACTGAGTCACTTTCCAGAAGATGCTTGAGTGCCTCTGATGCCTTTTTCTTTGCTATTGCAACTTCTCTCTTAGACTCCTTGTTAGCCAACTAGCATGCCTTTCTGGCCTGGTCTGTCTTTTCTATTTCCCACTTTTTTCTACACTCTTTTTTTTTTCTTTTGCTGACTTCCTGGGCTTTTGCATTCCACCACAAGCTTTTCTTATGTGCCTTATTTCCATACCTGCTTGGCCACATATCTGCTCTGTAGTCCTCACACATGCTGTTCTGAGTTGCTGCCATTCTTCTTCAGTTCCACCTATTTCCTCTTCTTCCTAAGGTGCTAGAGCTCTAAGTAATTCCTTGAGGTGCTGCACTTTCTCACCAGTCAGCTTCCAGGTCTTCAGCCTGGTGTCTGTTGACCTTAGACCCTTCTCGGACCGCTGCTTGTAGCTGATTCTGGCAACTAGTGACTTGTGTTATGAGCCAACTATTTCACTAGGGATCACACTGATTCTACACCAGTGCCCTTTCCTTACTAAGAGGAAGTCTACCTGAGTTGCATGTTGTCCATTCTTGTATGTGATCTTGTGACTGTCTCTGATGCTGAACCATGTATCGGTTGCCATTTGCCAAACAGAAGTCTAGAATGGCCACTCCGTCTTTCTTCCTGTTGTCCCACCCATGTGGACCCTGGCAGTCCTCATATCCTGTTCTGTCTGTTCTGATATGTACGTTCAAGTCACCCATTATCAACACCAATTCATGTTGCCCTACTTTATCTACTAGGTCCTACAACTGCTGTTTGAATGCACTCATTTCCTCACTGTCACAATCTTGCTGTAGGGCATAGGCTGAGGTTATGAATACTGCCCTATCGTTAGGCTGGAGTCTGATTGCCATGAGTCTGCCAGTAATTTAGATAACATCCCACACTGCCTTCTGAAGCCTCTCTCTCACCACAATCCCCACACCATCTCTAATTTGTCCTCCTCCTCTTCCTCATGAGAAGTAGACTCTGGATCCCCTAACTCAACTCAGGTGGCTTTGGTGCTCTGCCCTTCCATCTTGTATTCTCCTGGATACATAGGATCTCCAGCCTGCTCCTTAACATCATGTCATCCACTTTCAAACTGCTTCCTGTCAGTGAACCTCCAATGACTATAGGCATTCTAAGTTTGTGTTTGGCAGGTTGATTGGTTTTATGTCCAGCTTTCACTGAACAGGGTTATCCCAGGTGATCCAAGCTAGTCAACTGGACACCAGCCAGTAGCTTATTGACCCAGGGCTGCTGGGCTTTATAGTGGTCAAACAAACTTCTCCCATCATTCCTTGGCATACGTCAATGTAAGCCAGGCCCTCAACCCGCTTATCACTGGTAAATACCCATGCTCATTTGGCAATTTTAGTCAATACAACCAAATCTCCTAGAGGTCCTATTTTACACTGTGGCTAGCCCCACCACACACTGCAATCTATGATTCATGTAGTTTTATCTTGGGGATATTGAACATTACATTAGATGCTCAAAGTGTTGTTCTATACAACTCTTCCCCTTATAGAGCAACATCTAAAGTCAGTGCTACTGCCCAAAGCTCCATTCTTGGGTGGATTTAAAATGGAAACACTCTGCATGCTTTTTTCAAAGATGAGAGGAAACTCATTCCCAGAGAGAGAACATGCAAACTCCAAGCATATGTTGACCAAAGTCACATTCAAACATTGCACCTTCTGCATGGGAAGCAAAGACCTTAACCATTATGCCAGTTGTACCCTCTACTGTAAAAGGGATTTGCTGTTAATTATTGCTATTTTAATTATAAAGAGTTTTGTCACTGAATGTCATGAGACCACCACACAAAGAACATAAGCTTACAGACAGAATACTAAATTAGAGAGTTTTTTCAAGAACAATAAAAACATCAGGATAACTATGCATTTTATATAGCACCAAAAGTTGATATGCAACTTCCATGAATTAGCATACAGAGTTTTAGTTATTTATAAATAATTTGTGCTTATGGTGTAGTTTAGATTTTGCTTGTTTACTCAAATGTGGCTGCTCATTATATTATTTTTGACACTAAATGTTTAACTATTTTTATTTATATCTGGGGTGCATTTGCCTTAAAGATTGCTGCACATTTACATTTCTGCATTCTTATAAATTGTATATTATACTCACATTTGATATGAATTTTTGTACAGTTCTTTCAAAATAATCACTCAAATAAAGCCACATTTGAAGAATGTATTTATAGTAGAAGCTCAGATATGAGAGAGATTCCTAAATATAATCAGTAGCTCATAGATCCTGAAACATATTGCCTAACCTACTGATGGCCCTCTGCTCAGTTATACCATCCCAAAACTGTCACTTCTTACCTGGGCTCCATATCCCAAGTGTGAGACTTAAAACAGAGGACTTCCAATGTCTGAGAACTAAACAGAAATTCAAACAAAAGTACAACAAATTTTGAAACTCACTTTTACAGCTATACAGCATTTTACAGGGAAATGTTTCACCTTTTACACCACTGATGTGGGGACTGCACCTTCCATACCCTTTCTATTTATATATCCCAGCTCCAAAGTTGTTGCACCTCAGTATGTCAAAGATATGGATGAAGCCCTAGCTCATCACAACCTTTTTTTCCTTTTCTACATTTAGCTTATGGACTGAGGAGGAAGCAAAGTATTGAAGTATCTTCATACATGTGTAGCTTTTTTCTTTATATGTTGTTAATATCAAGGAGTTGTTTGTGAACAGCATAATTTTAGATTCTATATGTCCACACTCTTTCCTGTTTTGATTTTTCAATATATTGTTAATGGTTCAGTAGCTAATATAGTGAAAGAGGCAAGGGGTATCCTTAGGTTCCTCTAAAATAATCTGAAAGTCTCAGACATCCTGCTATTTGTTAACAATCTATATGACAGCTTATTGTCAAATACATATACTGATTTCTTGAGTTCATCCAGTATGTGTACCTTGTCTAATAGCTTCCATAAATAAATCCAGCATATTAATTCAAAAGATTTCTCAAAATCTGCAAAAATGGTTGTTAACAGGTTAGGATCTATTTGTTGGGCTTGCATGAAAGATATTAGTTCACTTAAATGATCCATGTTACTTCTTCCTATTACTAATCTCTTCTGATACAAATAAATAAGGCAGTGATTTCCATCTTTTATTTGGCTAATACTTTAGGATATATTTTTATAACTATATTAATCAATGAAATTGGATGACAGTTCCCAACTTTAGTGTTCTCGCTCTCATACATGTGAAGAAATACAATGGTTGAGGTGGTAGGGACTGGAATTCCCTCTCCCTGTCCTTGTACATTTCCATATAACTCAGCCAAAATTGGCACCAATGTTATTCCTAAAAGCTGAACAGTTTCTGGTACTAGATCCTCTATACATAATACTTTCCCTTTGGGGATAGCTTTAATTGTTCTCCGTTTCACATTCTCTCAGCTTTCTTCTTTAACCTGAAGCTAACTTCCTATCTAGTTTGGCCAGGCATGTGTCATTCAAAAATCATTCAACCCTATATCTCCTATCCAATTCAACTGTTGTTCCATTTGATCTGAGCAGAAGTTTTCATAAAAGGTTTTAGATGTTCTGCTAATGCTGTTGTGATCACTATCCTCTTCGTTGTTGAATAAAATTAATGGATGTAACTTTCATTTATCTTTTCCTTTGCTTATATTTACATGCTACATCTTTGCCTGGTTTACTCCCTTGAGTCCATCTTCTTTTACCTGCTTATTCTAAGCATTTTTTTCTAGTTTTAGATTAAATATACCACGAGATGCATGAGATATTTTATAAGCTTTCACATCTGCCAGGTTTTGAAATCTACACTTCTGACATTATACATATAGACTCTACATTTCAGCCACTTTCTCTTTAACGTGTCCTTCTTCTTCTTAAGGTGCCAGCTGTCTACATTGCATTAATATTTCAAGCATTCTTTATATGACCTCCATGAACATAATGGTGACACTGACCCTAATGGGTTGTCCCTCATCAAAGCCATCAATGATTAAATGTTTTCTTCCTCATCTATAAATATCAACAGGTCCATCCTCGATACCTTATTTATCTTTTGTGTTATATTGGTTGTGACTTGTGAAGTATAGCTACATGGTCTGACAGTCCACATGGTCTAGTAGATAGGTTTTGTATATCAGTTAATATACTTTTGTTCCTAAGAACATATTGAAGTGATTGCTGATGTTAGCTGAACAGACTATAAGTACATACACTCTTCATTCATGTTGAGAGTGTCTGCAAATGTCTCCAACTCCCAATTATTTTACAAAATTCCTTAGTAGTTTCTGTGATTAAATATGAGTCTTGGAATCTGGTTGCATCCTGTCTAAGCATTGTTCATAACCACATTGTACTCTCTTCTTTTTATTATACATTCTGCATCACACATGAACTTAGATAACAAAGTGGAAAGGGTTGAGAAGCATGATCTGTCTTTGTTTGAACCCTATACAGATCCAAGCATGCCTGTGCCCTACAAGCACATGAATTCATGCAAATCACCCCCTTTGTATTCATCATTATGTCTTTTAGTTTGTATCCTAATCTTTCATGCACCATTAAAATGCCTTTTATTTTTTGAAGATAAGGTTAAGCTTTTAATGATATATGCTTTTCACAGTTTTATAATATATCTAGCTTTTAGCAAGCAATTTTAGCTTATTGTAATATCACATTATATGCTTTACATGACTGCAATAATGTCTAACAACATGCATCTTCTAGGATGAGTACAGTCCTTGTGCATTACGTGTAACAAAACGTAACATTTTAAATGTCAATAATGCATGGAGCAAACTATAGATTTGAAGTTCATTCTGCAATATATATTAACTACTCTATATTACATACTGAAAAGTTATTGTACATTCCTTGTGATAATCAAATTCTCTGACAATTGTTCATAATGGAGTGGGCCTAAGTCATGCACTACTGTAAACAGTAAATCGCCAACAATGCTGCACCAGGTACAACAACTGAAAAACTGTACAGTTTACAGAGCCATCTGAGCCCATTAGGGTCAGTGTCACCTTTATGTTCATGGAGGTCATATAAAGAATGCTTGAAATATTAATGTAATGTAAACAATTGCTTACATTTGCTAAGAGAGGAATGTTTTTTTTTTCACTTTTTATTATTTGCATATTTTCTCTTAGTGTCCCAAGTATTTTTGAATTCTGGAGGCTTCTGACTTTTTATTTGATTGAATGTGGGGTTCTTAGTTTCAATTTCCATGCCCTGTTCTATTTCTCCCTCACTTTTGCTTAGTAAGCTCATGCGTCTATTTGTTGTTAAGACATCTGAACAGAATAGTTAGCTTGCTGTTGTTTTGAGATGGCAGACAAAGTGCTCTGGAGATGATTGGCAACTCATCCTCTCCACTGAAAATGATGGATGACTCACTCAGTGGATACACAGCAAATTTTCAATGCACAGTATTTTTTCCTTGTCCTGTCTTTGAGATTAATGCCATTGCTTGCCTCATTCCATGCTGATTTTATTCCATTGCAAATATATTTCTGAGCAGATTTCCTTCAAGAACACCATGTCTGTTTATCGGGAGGCACATACTTTTAACTCATCTCCCCATGTAATATGAAGTTCTGCCCATTTAATATGGAGTTCTGCTGGCTATTTCAGTTGAATAGCCACATTTTATTCCTGAAGCCAAGTTTCCAAAACTCTGGATAAGATAAGTTCATTGTGTCTTATTTTTTTTTTTTTTTGAGGGGGGGGGGCTTGAAGAAGTTTCACCTTGTAAATTACTGTCATACATAGACTTCCTTCTCTTGCACTTCACACCAAGAGTTTTTGTATCTCAAAAGTTAAGAAGTTTGAAATTATTTGGCATGGTTTGGTTACTCCTTGCTTAAATGGCCTGACAGTGTAATGTGCACACTGTATGAAGTAGATAGTCCAGCAGCAACCTACACGTTTAGCTGAAGGCTGTGTTCCCCTGAATATCTTTCTGCCATTGTGTTAAACAAAGACTGTTTCACAGAAAGTCTATGTAAATGTATTCTATTCATAAAATGTGTTCTAGATAGTTAACTAGACATTGCATTTTAACAGGCATATTCTTTACTGCTGCTTTATTTCTGTGATTTTCTTTGTTGCTTTTTTGTGTGATGAAGCATCTGCATGATTACCTGTGAACACTTGGTCAGTCTTTCCTTCTAGGTGTCTTTCTTAGGAAATTGTGAGCTTAGCTAGCACAATGACTTATTTTTACATTATGTCATCAAAGTCAATATTGAACACTGTCGTCTTGCTAGCAGAGCCTGGTAAAACTGCATATTCATAACATAGTAATATCTGTGTCCCCACCCCCTTTTGTTAGTTATAATTTATGGTTATCAGTTTAATGATTAAAATTACTTAACAGAGTGGTTGAAAATGCTGTGAAACTAAAGTGGCTTTATGAAATGCATTTGATTAATACAAAAATAAAAGCAAAATTAATTTATTTACAGAAGAAAAGATGTTTTTCCATATATTAATGGCGTACATCTTAAATTCTATTATATATGTGGGGGAAAAAGGGCATACTACTGCAAAAATGCCTACAAAAACTCAATTTTTTTGGGGGGGGTATGTTAAAGCTTGAGTGTTCATTGTGGATAGAATGATTCAGTTTACATTAGTCAAAATGAGACACAGAGTGTGAACTACCTGAGATGCAAAATATTTTGAAGTATTCAAAAATTAACAGAATAGAATAAACAGGAACGTGATATTATGATAGTTTCACTTAGAAGAGGAAGGGCAGAGTAGTGAAGAGTACTTGTATATAAAAAGAAGGAATATAGAGTGAAATAACCTTTACAGATTGATAGGGGAAGATAGATTAGGTATGGATTGAAATACTGAGATAGATTAAAAAAGGAGAGAGAGAGAGACAAAATGGTAAGATAAGGAGTTTGCTGGTAATAGCATTGATAAATACATTTTAAATGGATGATAAATGACCAGAATAATAGAGAAAGGTAACTGAAGATGTTATTTGTTAATTCCAGCTGATGGAAAAACTTCCGGTGATGATTTGCTATACTAGAATGAATAAAGAAAAAGACAGTAGTTCATGTGTGTAGAATACTAAAAGTGAGTCTAGAAAATAGCAGGAAATTAGTAGAAATTTGTTAGGCTGGTTGTCTTTTTAAAAATCTATAAAAACCTTCCTGTATTAGAGTAAAATAAAGTTAACTGTGGAAATGGGAGAGCACTTTGCCAAGTTTACAAGGGAAAATACATTGAGGATTAGTAGTACTTAATATCCATTAGATACTAAGACTAAGTAGGGGTCAACCCTGCTTGACACCATTTTCAATTCTCCATTTCTCTATACATGCTCCAGTGTACATGTCCCACTTTTCCTCAGCATCATGTTTTCATACCAGTAAGTACACTGTGATATGACTGTATCTTTCTATGTTGCTATATCCTTACCTTATTTGTTAATATTTTGCTTGCTGCTGCTGCTGGTGTATTTACCTACGCTTATAGGATCAGGCATATACTGTTATGCAACTTTATATGCCAAGTCAGAAATGTGAATTGTGAATCTTGTTCATTTACATACTCTAGCCTCAGTGAGATGCATTATTGGAGTTATTGTAGTAGATTGTGTTACTATTTGTGCCTATATTAATGCTGCTGTAAATGTGTTTTATCTATTAACATATAATATTGTTCCTACTATATTTCACTTCAGCCTCAGTGAGACACATTCTAGAGTCATATATTATTTCATGTAGTTGTCTAGCTTATTGTTTATGCTGCTATAACAATGCTGTGAGTATTACGTGCTTGCATCTTTCTAATTATAATATGGCACAGACTTGCATATTACATGCCTGCATTTTCTTAACTGTAGTGTCACACTGATAGATTAGTGCTGCCACTAGAGTTTGCACACATTGCGAAAGCAAGCTCTGTCCGTGAACATTCTTAACTCTATTATTTAGTATCAGGTGTCTGCATTTGTATTTCCAATGTCCTATCACGTTTTTGGCCTATAATGTTGAAATAGCATGTTTCATATTCCTACTGTTCTTGTAAAAACCTACTTTCAATCTGCATTCCTCTCCACTGACACTGAGGTCAGTGTCACATAAGTTGATTGTTTATGGCTACTGGCTGGCTATATATTGAAAAATGGAAATCTGTAAACTGTTTTTATGCATTGAAAAAGAGCCTTTGTCTCAAAAGCTTTGCTGTTTTTATTAAAGTTGGTGAAGGTTGAGCTACTCGTCTTATTTTATTTATCTGGTCATTACTTTTTGACCATAGAGTTCTTAAGCTGAAGGAAGAAATGTTCTTTATTGTATTTATTTTATTTTATAAGATCAATATTTGAAATGTGTCCCTATTTTGGGGCCTTATTCACCCATTTTTGGCTTTGTGCAGGTTTTTTGTGTTAAAAGAGGTTGAGAGCTATGATGAGAACTGAATTCATTAAATGATAGCCATTTAAGTTTCAGTCTTCCTGTCTTTCAAGAAACAGCTGATTTGGCAGTGGTATGTTGCTCTGACTATAGTGCACAGGGCTCTGGGGTCAAGACTTGGCAGTGAAATGCATGGCGGTAGCACAGTATTTTATTCTAGCAACTTTCTAAGGTTATACAAGCAATGTTTAAAATGTGTCCCTGGTTTTTGGGCTTTTGTCCCAACCCGATAAATTTTGGCTTTTCCAGATTTCTTGTGCTCATGTGCTGCAAAGTTGAGAGATACAGATGAATATCAAGTGGATTTTACAAGGAGCTAAGAGCTGCAGGGGAAGAGAAATTTAGTGCTGCTTATGGTGAGTCTGCTTGCATTGTTAATAGTACAACAGGTAGTATACTTGCTTTTGATGCAGAAGGCTATGGGTTCTACTCCTACAGTATGTAGATGCATTGCTAATAGTGTACCATGTTGTACTTTTAAAGGGGGTGGATGTTGCAGTCCTGAGAATGCCCTCTTTGGTGAAGATACCTAGTAACTATGAACCTGTTATCAGTTTGCCAACCATTCCCTATTGCAATATTACTAGCTTATCATTTATTAATGTAACATGGGTAATTTATTCCTCAAGGGTAACAGACACTTTATTTGTAGATGAAACAATGAAATATAAAGTTGTTTGCTAGCAGCAATCTCTTCATTAGTTACAGATCTTTTTAATGTGGAATTATTTAGATGACTTTTACTTCTTCAGAGATTGTGTATATTTACTGATACTGGTGGATTGTATAAGTTTGAGTAGAGTTTTATGATGGAAATGTTCTGAACTGGGCAGTTTTGTCATTATTGGTGCATGCATTTTGTTTCATTGTTTACTGGAAAAATGTTCAAAACAATAAATTTAAAAACCCCTCTAACAACTGTACTGTATTATACAAGGAATATAATCTAAATCAATCAGGAATGTGTATCAAACAACACATGTATGTTTCATGGGCAAGGGGCCTATGATTTGAAAACAGCCCATAGTTAATCTTTATCTGCCACTGGCCAGATGTATTTTCTTTGAATGTGGGTTTCAATGTTGGTTCAATGAATGTGAGTTTCAAGGGCAGAGAAGTTTTAATGCTAAGTCTATTTTCATTATGAGACTGCATTGCTTTGTTTAGCATATGTCTATTAGTGTTTGTGCTGTAAAATGTAAAATAAAACTTTTAAATGAAATCCAAATCATCACAGAAGTAAAGCAGTATGCACATTATACTGTTTATGGTAAATGGGGTGAAATAGCCAAGTAATGGAACATTAGAATGACTGCAGGGGGCAGGCCCCATTCGACCATGATTTTGTGAGGTGGAGGGTGGCAAACTCAAAGAGAACACCGGCTGAACTATACCTCTCCACTGTCCAGATTTTCACAGAATGAATAGATTTTTGCTTCTAATTTTTGGTTTGTTCCTCATAAAATTTGTGGTTTTCTGGCAAATTATTTAGGAATGAAGTCACTAAATAATGACCAACATTAAGTTTCAGACTCCATGCTCCTCCGAAAAGTGCATGCTAAAGCAAGACCTGTTACTCTGTCAACTGACTAAGTTTATACAAGAGCAATTTTTAGTGCTGTCTGTATGCTCCCCCAATATATTTGGCCTTGTCCAGATTTCATGCATTAAGAGGTTGAGAGGTATGTGCAAATAAATCACTTTATAGAATTAGGTATATCCAAACCTTTCAACTGTCCCTGACTTTGGCTCAGAATGTTGCTTTCCCCGTAATAATCCCTCTGCAAAATGGCAGTTTTGAAAGAAAATGTAGAGGGTTTACAATTAATAAATAATTGTAATGATCAGAGTTATAGATTACTTTTATTTTAAAAATGCATGTAGGTTCTCTTATTTTGTCAGCTGCTCAATTTAACAGTACTAATATTAAAAAAGTGACCCTTCTTTGACAGGTTCCCAGCTGTACTATGTGGCTATTTTATATTTTTGTATCACATTTTGGTCCAGTTTTCATAAAATTGTGTTTTTCTGGCAAATTAGTGGCAAATCATTAAAGACTGAAGTTAGAAAATAATGACAGACATTTGAGTTTCAGATTTCATACCCTTCAGAAAATTCATTTTAATGTAAGACCTATTATTCTATTATCTTTCTAAGTTTATAAGAGCAATATTTAAAAACTGTCCTTATTTTTGGGCCTTTGTCCCACTTCTATTTATGGCTTCGTCCAGATTTCTTGCTCTGAGGTTGAGAGTTATGACAAAAATGTCAGGGTCATCACCATCAGCCAGTAGCATTTCCAACTGTGACATACTTACTGCACCCCACTCCCCCATGTAGTGAATCTGGATGTGTCCAAGCAAGGCAAGGAGCATTTATGCAGTGTAAGTGTGCAGAGTATCCCCCATCCAAGGTAGACACAAGTACTACAGTGGCTTTTCATCTGTCCTTGATTTTGCAGAATATTCTGGTTCTCTGTCATATTTTTATACTGTTGATTTATGCTTCTTATTATTCAGAAAATGCATGTTGTTGCAGTGCCTGTTGCTCTGTGTTTAAGTAGCAATACTTTAATGACCATCAGGTAAGCTTGTCTGAGATTGTAAGATGTAAGTAAGCTTTAATAAGCATTCTGTTAGAATTGCCAACACTGAAAGCCTTTCTGTTGCTGCCATGCAGAGAATATTTACATAACTAGATAACGTACAATCCTTAGGTATTGAAATTCATATGACAGTATTTGTAACAAAGGACAAGATTACACTATTTTCAAAACCTCATTACATTTGTTGGAGACTTGCAGTCTTCTTTGCAGGCTTTAACCATAAAATAAACAGAATGCCAATCTATCATGTGTGGTCCATAATCTGTGCAGTAATCCTTTAAGCAATTTATCTTGAGCTTGTTTCTTGTTTGCTGTTCATTTTTTACTTTGATCACATTTTCCCCATGAAACAAGTAGATAGTTGTTGTCAGGCAGCAGGTCTTTTATGGATAAGAAACATTTTTACAAGTGGGGGTATCACAAAGATTGCTACTTTCAGCATGTAACTTGGTACTTTTATAAAGCTGAATGTAAATTATAATTAGAACTGCAGTGCAAGGAGAAGTGGTTTCAGTTGAGTGCTGCTTATTTTTTATACTTGATTTTGACTGGCATTCCAGTAATGTATTTAAAACGTAATTTATTTTTTCATGCCTCACAACCTTTTTGTTTAAATTTAGATATTAAGTAAGCTGTTAAGTAGCCAATGCATTGAAATATTTTTTTTTTCTTTTACACTTCATTTTGTCTTAATTGTACTCTCATAATGATGGTTTGGCACCCAGAGCATCGTATTTAATTAAAGTCCCAGTTTTTATTGTTTTGAGCATAGCACCACCCCTTTCTAGTTGGTTGCACCCCTTCCCATTTTCCTCACCCATTCCTGCACCCCCCCCCTTTGATTTGAAGTCACCAGCTGCCACTGGTAACATTGTTTTTCTTCACTTTCAGCTTACTTGTCAACCTGATCACTGTCTGCCTTCCCTCTGGCTACCTCTTCATCTTAATAGCTGAACTGTGCCCCATGGGCTTCGCCAAGAAAAGATCTCTAGGGAGAAGAAACAAGGAGGCTCACCCTCACTGTGTAATTAAGTAGGTACTTGCCTACTTGTGCTACCAACTTGCAAACAACGTATTTTAGTTAAATAAGCATTTTCAGCATTTTTAATTCTGTGGTCTGCACACATGCCAAGCCCCCCCTTCCCCCATAGCATTCCATCCTTTTTACCCTTGCCACTTTTTTATTTCTTTTCCATGCCTTGTTCCACTTTTATTTCTTCTAAATGTCCCTGTCCAGCCACTAGGTGGCAGTATTTGACAGTGTTTAGATAATTACAAAACATGGTAGACCAAGCAAACAGTGGACCAAAATCCGTTTATTGAAGGAAGGAGGAAAAACACATACCGGCTTCGGCCCTTAGGCCTTCCTCAGTGTTTGTCACAAACACTGAGGAAGGCCTAAGGGCCGAAACTGGTATGTTTTTTCCTCCTTCCTTCAATAAACGGATTTTGGTCCACTGTTCATGTTTTTCCTTGATGCCTTTGAGCCGTGCAGTAGCCGTACGTGCAGAGGTCTGATTGCACTTATTTTAGTGTTTAGATAATTCTCAAATGCTGTAGCTCCCAGAGCTGACTTTAAAGGCATGGACACTGCTTAACTAAATCCAGCCTTTAGTTCTAGTTTTCTTTTTTTCAAACCCAACCAGACAGACACTACACTCCAGTTAAAAAGCTGCTCCTGTCCTCTGATTTTTAAACAGTATCTAGCCACAATCACAGAATGGTCTTTTTTGCTAAAACAGTATACTTTGTTCTTCTCCTGCCCTAATTGCCATGCTATTTATTTCCATCCTTCAGTCAGCTTTGCTTTCTCCCTGACCTACCTGCTTAAAGCCATACCTTACAGATTGTTTTTCTTGATCATCTTGTACTTCTCCTAGCACAGTAAATTCAATCCAGTTGCCTTACTCCACTTGGGCTCACTCCGCTCCTCTACCCTACCCCCATTCCCACCCACCCCTAATTTCACTAGACTTATACTCACTAGACGCCTCCCTCTCCACTCTCCAGCCAATCACCCTATCCAACTTCATTAATCCTTCCCCCTATCAACCTTCCCCCTCCTACTGCAATTTTCCCCCCAATCATATACTTACCTCCTGTACTCTCACTTTACCACCTTATTCTATCCCTTATCTGCTATCAATCTAATCTGCTATCAATCTAAATTTCTTCTGTCCTCCCCACATAGAACAACACTCAAACTCTTTTCTCATAAACATTCACCTTATAATTTCTGCAATATGACTCGTCACTACCTCACTAATCTCTTCTACTCCTTTTATCACTGTCTACTTCATACCATACACCACTGCATTACTCAACACAATCTCCTACTCTGTCTTGCAGCCTACACTCACATATCAACCCACACAAACTTCTAATATCTCCTTACCTATTTCCAATCTCCTCATCCAATCTCTTAATGTTCAAAATACATCCCAAATGTATTTCTCTCTAATATATAACCTAGATCTCCTTGTACTTTAAACCCAGTCTCCCTATTACATAGTTTCTTTGATGCTCTACTGCTAGATGGTGGCATCCATCTCAACCCAGAGCCCACCACCCCTTCCTCTCACAAACAAACTCTCCCTACTTCACCCCCTCAGACACTAGCTCAATTTCACACTCCTCCATCTAAATCACTATCCATTTTCTCTATGAATAGCCAAAGAATGGTTAACAAAATTACAGTGTTTTACTCCTGGATCTACCTCAACTTCCCTCATGTATTAACCCTCTCTGAAAACTGGTTAAAGCCTCACATCTCTAACTCAGAAATCCTACCCCCAGGATGCAACATCCTTCATGCAAACAGGGCAAATAAGAGAGGAGGGGGTGTTGCCAACCTCTATTTAGACCAACTTACTCTCTAACCACTCTCAACTTCCCTACCCAGCTTTGCTCCTGCCAAAATCCTTATTGCAAATTGTCATAGTAACCCTCACAAAAAAATACTATAGCCATCTATATATATCCCCCCAGGTGATAATATTCCTATCCTTGAAAACTTTCTCACTTGGCTCACCCAACATGTTTCCTATGAAACCATTATACTTGGTAATGTAAACATAGATTGGGCTTCACTTTCCTCCTCATCTCCTGCTCATAGTCTCAATCTCTATGGTTTTCACCAACTCCTATCTTTCCCTTCCAGGGCCAACAGAAATTCTTCTTCTGGATTTATAATAGACTGGCTCCTCACATCTGATCCCAGTCTCTGCCATAACCCAGGCATTTTCCCTAATTCCCTGAGTGACCACTGCCCCACCTATATCAATAGACAATCTCAACACTCACCCAGAGAACACATTTACAGAGAACACCACAATCTGAATCAGTTTGATCCAGATAAGTTCAACTCTACATTCTCCAGCATAAATTTGTCCTTCCTCTTTAACCTCTCCCTTAATGATACCATAATTACCTTCAATAAGATATTTCCTGACATACTCAACTCCATGGCACCATCTAGAAAAATCAGGGTAAAATCTACCCCTGCCCTCTAGCTAACCAAGCAAACACGCTCTATTATGCATCAGAGAGTAGCTGCTTGGAAAAATTGGATCAAAAATAAAACTTACTCCCTTATTCCAACATTACAAAGAACTCAGAAGCATGTGTAAAAAGCTGTTCATCAAAGACAAAAAAGCATTCTTTGCCTCTAACCAATATAGCCCACATAAAAACCCTAAAAAATGTTGGTCCACTATTAATAAAATCCTCTACCCTGGTAACTTTCCTACCCACAATGCCTTCCCTCTAAATACAGCTAAAAACACTGTTGACCTATTAAACAATCACTTCATAGAGACAATTCAAAGACTAACTCAGCATAGTCCCACTGCCTCTACTCTGTCTGTACCTCCCAGTCCATCCTCCACCAATGCATTCTCCTTACAACCTGCTCTAATTGCCTTCATTAAATCCCAACTAAATAAACTCAAACCCTGTTCTCCCTCACTTGATAAATTACCTTCCCACTTCCTTAAAATTGCTGCAAATTCTATGCCTACCCTATCTCTGTTCTTATAAATCATTCTATTACTGAAACTCTAGTCCCTGAAATCTGGAAATCTTTTTATGCTATCCCTCTTCATAAAGGAGGAAACTCCACAGACCTATCAAACTATCATCATATTGCTATACTTTCCCTCCTTTCCAAAATTCTTGAAAAATGTGTCCATACTCAGCTACTAAAACACCTGCTTGATAACAATCTATTAGCTCCCACCCAGCATGGCTTTATACTCCATCACAGCACATCTACCACTCTACTCTCATTTACCCAAACAGTAGCAGAAGCCTGAGATAATAACCTTCTAATGTCCTGCTTATTCCTTGATCTCTCAAAAGCCTTTGACACTCTCTCACCCTAAACCAATAACTAAACTCTCTGAACTTCATCTCTCAACCCCCTCCATTAACTGGTTCTGTAGTTACTTAACTAATAAACAATAATCTGTACATTGGCAAACTGTCTCCTCCTCATTTCTGCCTGTCAACCCCTGTGTTCCCCAGGGCTCCATTCTGGGTCCCCTCTGTTTAATATTTTTATTAACTGATTATGCTCTGCTACTAACCTGTCTATCTTTTTACAATATGCCGATGACTCCACACTTATTACCATGACCCATAGCATCCCTGAACTTCTTGTCTTACCCAAAACACTTTCACTTCCATCAAAACCTGACTTAATGATAACCACTTATACTAAATCCAAAAAAAAAAATTAAACTTCTACTTGTATCTTCTGTCTCCATTATTTCCCTTGACAAAACCAACATCATACCTGAACCCCATACTAACTTGCTTGGTGTCACTATCAATGATGAACTAAAATTCACCATTCTTATCAATCAATGCATAAAAAAACACCAAAAGCTTGGTCTCCTATACCATAGTCATAAACTGTTTTTACCCTCCACCAAACCCTCCCTTGACCTATCTCTTCTCTTCTATATGCTGCACCAATCTTTACTAACCTTTAATCATCTCTTCTTACCAAACTAGAGCAACCATACAACAAAATAGCTAGATTCACCTCCAGCCTCAGCTACAAATCCGACCACTGCCTCGCCCTTCAGTCCTTACAATGGCCTGATTTCCCAAAACTGCTACTTCTTCGAAAACTGCATATCACACACTCAGTTCTCCATAACCCCACTTCCTGCCCCTCCATCTCTAATATTGTATCTCCTCATAACCCATGACGTCAACTATGTATGTCTGACAAGCATCTTCTGGACATCTACAAACCATAAAAAATATTGGAAAGTCCCTATATAAATACTCTGTAGCACACTCTTGGAACTCCCTTCCTCTTAACATTAGAAGTATTCCCCATAAACACCAATTCAAACTTGAACTTAAAAACTGCCTGCAAAAGAGATGGTCCAGTCCTTGTCTTGCTCTAGTCTGATGTGCTAACTACTTGCTACCTAACTCCATATTCTCACTCCCATCAGCAACACTTTTTTCTTTTTCTAATTGTATCATCTACTGTACACTTTTTTCTTGTAATTATTTTTTGCATTGTAAATATTTTTTTTCATTTGAATAACCTTAATTTACTGTATATATATTCTCCTACTAGAATACAACTGTATAACACTGTTGTCTTTAATACTGATGTATAAGTTCTTGCTAGTATAGCCATTGTAATCTTTACTTTTGTTGTATCTCTGTAATTGTAACTGGAGCTTTTCTCCTTGGGTGTCCACTGAAAATGGGCCACTGGGTCAGCTGGACCAACCCGGTTAACAAACAACAATAAATAAAGAAGTATTATCTGGCAATGTTATGGCACCCCTCCTTTGGCAGACTGGTGTTTTATAGTGGAGAAAAATAACTGTGTAATGGGTAAGAAAGAGCAAAGTAAATGAGAAGAAACATGGGACAGAATTTTAGGCTAATGAAATAAATAGTTGATTTATTTATTTTTTTTGATATGCTTGGTGAATGTTAGTAGGGAATGTAAATGAAAATAGGCAGCATGCCAGATTTTTTTTTTGCATTGATTTATAAAGGTTATATGTAGGGATATCAAAAGGAGATGAAGGGTGATATGTTTTTCTGACCACAATGTAAGAGCAGTTTGGGAAAAAAATAAAAGAAATGGTGAATTCATGGTTTATTAAAGGTAGAGATAGTGGGTTTGAACCTAAGATAACAATGGAATTATATGTTAAAGATGTAGGAGGATTGTGTTAAGATGAACAATTTTTATAACATCTATATATATATATATATAGCTTGGTGTTGGGTTTTAATGAAGAAAAAATGACCACAGTAATGCAGGCAAGAAACATTAAATGAAATATACAGATTATTGGTTGGGAGATGTCTTTAACAACTTCTCCTATGTCATTAGTCTTTCGAGATTAACTTATCCTGTATTATTGCCTCCATTTTTCCACTGTTAAATCATAACCCATCTGCTCTTTCCTTTATCACCTAAATGACACCTTTTAAACTTTCACCTCTCTGCCCTTTTTCACACAATTATAATATCAGTTAAAATTATCAGTACAATACCTTTTGTCTTGATATATAACTATGCCAGTATAGGAGTTGTTTCAGAATATTAAATAAAATATGAATTATTAAGGTATGCTTACTAATGTACAACTAGGTTGATGTATCTTGGTATTGTATTACTATAAGCCTTTCTTTACCTGTCTGGCTTTATACCTCTGGTTTAGGTATTGTTTGAAAAGGGTCCTTAGTTTTACCTGTCTGACCTTATGCCTCTGGTTTAGGTATTGATTGAAAAGGGTCCTTAGATGAGCCCAAACTAGCTATTTATCAAATCATAAAATAAAATAAATCAAGATAAAGACAGGTTGTTGGACATGAAATAGTCCCTTTTAACTGAAGAACAAAAACTAAGAAAATGGTACCTCAAGCATAAGCATGTTTTTTGGTGCAGGTAATGAAGTTTGTCCTCTTTCCCACTCATGAATAAAAAAAATGTCTTGAAATGAAGGAATCCTGTAATGGAAGGAGAAAAGTGAACATTCTAGAAAAAATTAAGTGAAGTATTGAGATTTGTAGGGGGTTGCGGAGAAGCAGAAAAAAGTTTGTTGATGGAGCAACAGACAGCTGTTTTTAATAGTATATTGGAAAAGACACAGAAACAAAGAGTTACATAATACAAAGGATGAGATAAGGGAATTTTAAGGAAGATAAATAACTAATACTCAGCATGTAACATGGATTTGATTAAACATTTTATAAGAATTTGCAACAGAGACTGTCAGACATATAAAGTGAAGAGTAAAAGGCATTCTCCAGGGAAGGGGTGAGGAAATAGTAGCACTTATGTGTATATGGATAATAAGGGGAGGAGATAATCAATGACTGGAAGTCCATACTTTTAATTAATGCTTAACAGTTTGATGGTAGGGTTTGAGGAGGTGGACATTTGTGGGAAATGGAGAAGTAGAGACAAAGAAGCGGTTTAAAAAAGGCTGATATGATTTGTGTACTCTCCTACAAAAAGAAGTAGAGAGGGGAGACAGGGCTTTTTTTTCTAGTGGGAAGGAGGGTATTATAAAGTTTTCATGACAAGGTAGAACACGGAAGTTTATGGACGATGTTTTGTGTAGGATTCTCTACATATCACTAAGTTACTTTTCCTAGTGTGTCAGATGCCTGAGATGCAAGATGCTGACAGCCAGACTGCTAATCATAATTTTTGTGATTTGTAAGTGTGTGCCAACAGCAATTCTTTTTTTTTTTACGGGGGGGGGTGTGAATATGGAATTGGTATCTTTCACTTTGGAGGGTATGAAACATTTCCCCCAAAAAACAGAGGTATTGGAAGGGCTTGCCCCTTTCAAAAATATAATGTAATGCTTTTATTTGTTTTCCCCTCTGTTGTGTTTCTGGCATTAGTTTTTGGTGATGTAGCACATTGTGTTATTTGGCATTTGGGTTGCAGTACTGGAACCATTTGAGGGACAAGTTTTAGAAAACAGGCACCTGCACTGAATAAAGAAAGTTTATGTGATATCTGCATAGGGCCTGTAGCCTTTCTTTTCTTTTCTTGTTTTGGTACTATTGAGAAGAAAAGTAAAGTGGGATAAAAACATTGCACCAGATCTGATACTTTTCTCACTGTGTTTGAATACAGTAATAGCAATGGCACAAAAGAAGGAGAAGGGAGGGCATTTATAAGTGAAGAATGTTAGCTACAAAATTATTTTCTCTTTTGTAATATTATAGCTTAATGAAAAACATAACGAGGATATAAAGCAAGCATAAATGTCTTGTAGCAGTATCTCTGGATGCTGGCAGTAACTATTATTAGGGATATAACCAAAAATGTTAGTAAGATAGGTAAAACAAGATGAACAATGTAAAAGAGAGAGTTCTGATGTTTAGGGAGCACCGCATTCATTGGAGAAAGAGCTGATGGATAAAAGATGGAAGGTATGGGACAGAAGGAAGGGTATATCCGTTCTGATAAGAAGTGGGTACTTTTATAGATAAAACGTTTACTTTACATGAAGGTCAAGATGAAGGGAAATAGCATTTTTTACATACATGGTATTATAGAGTTTATGAAAATAAGGACAGGATATATGATGAAAGATGACCATAAATCAAGCATGGGTACATTTACTGTGATAGTTTCTTGGGTATGTGATGAATGCGTTAACGATAAAAAAGTAATAGAAAGTTAGATAAAGATTATTATAAGTGAAAAGTACAGAAGAATGTCGAGAACTGAAAAAACATGCATACAAGTATAAGAAGACTATGAGTATTTTACAAAGATTAAAATGGAAAATGAAGTATGGAAATTCTTAAAATGGGGTATATTATCATAAAAGTAATTTACAGTGGTTTATTTTTGAACCTTGCAAAAGAAGAATTTAAAAGATGTAGAAACAGGAGTTAAAGAAATGACAAGTAAACTGATTAATTAAAGAAATGGTACAATCTAGTTTTGAGTAAGGATTAGTGCATTACTACTTATAAGAAAATAAGATAATGATATTAGCTATGTTTCCAAAATGGAACCTGTCTTGAGTATAACAGTGTAACATGGTAGGCCTGCTTTCAGACGAAATGTTTAAATACAATTTGCAAAATCTAATAAATGTCATATTTAATGCCTTACCAAAGTACCCAAAACAGAGTAAAGGCTGTTATAGATGGCATGCTTTAATTAAAAAAAATAAATCATTAAGTACCATCATATCTTTAACTATATTTAACTCCCAACTGCAGCATCTCAGGCAGGTTAGGTTCTCTGTTTATATTTCCTCTGAAAGATGAGAACTATAAACACCAAAGTAAAAATATCACTGCATGCAGTTGTAACTAACCAACTAGAAGGCATTATTGACACAACTGTACATATGTCATTTAACTCTCACAACTACAGCAAAAAATACTGAATAATACACTGCAGAGACACAGTCACATTTCACTTTACTAAGATTTTTGCTGTTCATTTTATTACTGGTATATCATCTGGTCTGGCTCACCTTATAATTTTATCTGTATCAATTTATAAAAATACATGCTTCAACCTCTAGTTTTCATCTGGATTTGTATAGGTGAGGGTGAAATGTTTACAAATGAACTTATACTCACAACTTAATGATGAAATATTGCTTCACACCCACTCTTTGTTTTACTTAGCTAGAACTTAAGCTGCAGCTGAGCTGTACATCTGTACGAGAGTATCATGTACAAGCAAAATGAATGGATTTATGGCTGCAGCTACATTAAAATATTACAAATAAAAGTGACTTGAGTCTGTCATTAGAACAGTACACACTTTTATAGCTATACAGCTACAAGAATTGATGTTTTTAGCATTATACAACTCTGAGTAATAAAATATTTATGCCACAGTGGTATTTGTACTATATTCAAAATCATAAAAGTTAGAAAATCACCAAGAGCACCCACACAGCAATAGTCCTCTCCTGTTGAAGTCAGCCTCAGAAGGAAGAACCAGACCTGAAAGAGAATAATCCAAAGAAATGCCAAAATTGTATAACCATAATGTTAACTATTCAGTATTAAATACATATGGGATATGGCTAGCTTCATAAGTGTAACAGTTAGTGAATATGTTTCTTCCATTGCAAATCAATAGCAAACAATTCAGATACAAAGACAAATCTTGATTGTTTTCAATGTGTGTATCCTGGGATGGGGCAGTCTCTTTGATTACCAAAAACACAGACATATATATATATATATATATATATATATATATATATATATATGTATATATATATATATATATATATATATATATATATATATATACACACATATATATATATATATATATATATATATATATATATACATATATATATATATATATATATATATATATATATATATATATATATATATATATATATATATATATATATATATATATATATATATATATATATATATATATATATATATATATATATATATATATATATATATATATATATATATATCTATAGCAAAAGGTTCTGAACCAGCAGGTGTAAAACTCCAAAGGTTTATTAGAAAATGTAAAAGTAAAGCCGTATTCATGGGCACGATTGTGAACTGATTTTTCATTTGTTTGGCTATCCGCCTTTTTCGCATGTTTAGTACCTGCAAGGTTCTTGAATGAAGTACCATCTTGTGAATACGGTGGTTTGTTTGTTTTGATTTAGATGTGTCTTTCACGCAATGCATTGCCATATTTTTTCTGAAACAGCTGCATTTTGACTTGTTTTGGCTGCTACAACTGTGCATACTAAAGCTTAGAAAGTGTTTTCATCGCAGCTTGGTGTTTTACCCATTGCTCAAGGAACATTTAAAAAAAAAAAATTTCTTTTTCATATACTGTTGTTGCATTCTGTTGGCGCTGAAATGACAAGCAATTTCTGTGTTAGATTTTTAGCACAGAAATAAACATATTCTGTTATTTAATATTAGAAATAACATTTCTTTTATTAGAAACACCTTTGAAATTCCGCTTATTGCAGACTCCTAGTTGAGTTTCACTGTTTATTTATTCATTTATTATTGATCCCACATTATGCATTAGAGATGTGTACTCCTTACTACCTTTTCTGTTAAGGAATGGATATTATATTTGGTTGCAAGCATTACTTCATTTTATTTTATTTTTAATCACAAGATTCTGTATGAGTTTTGTTTTACCCTATGAAAAGTTGTTTGCTAAAATGTATTTTAAGGGAAACAAACAGTATTTATACTTGATTAGGTTCATGAATATTCACTAAGACATTCTTGGTTACTTTTATCAAGTTCATGTTTCTTTCTTTTTTGAAAACTTTTTTATGTTTGACACCCTGTCTACACTAAGTGGACATTTATTTGTGCTTTTAATGTAATACAACTTTAAATGTGAAAGTATGTCAGTGGGTTCAGTTAAGGCAGCTGTTTGTAATTTTGTAACACACACCCTTTTTTTTGGGTTTTAAATTGTGTTTGATGATTTTTTTTCCTTTGTCTGAAGAAGTCTTCCCACTAAGGGAGACAAAAAGCACTTTACTTTTGCATTTTCTAATAAACATTTGGAGTTTTACACCTGTTGGTTCGGAACCTTTTGGTTTGTTTTTTGACAGTTTGTTTTTCTTCAGCTTTGGAATATATATATATATATATATATATATATATATATATATATATATATATATATCTATGTCAGACTCCAAACCAGTTACAAGTGGCATCCCACAAGACTCAGTCCTGGGACCTCTCTTGATCGGTATATATTTCTCAGAGGTACAGGCCAACACGGAAGGACTGTGGCTGACCAAGTTCACAGATGACTGCAAACTGGGCGCCATAATCGAATCTGCAGCCGACACAAGCATCCTCCAAAAGGGCCTCATAGAAACAGACAACTGGTGCCAGAGCCATGGCCTCAAGTTAAATGCCAAAAAGTGTATAGTCATCCCCTTTGGCAAAAACAAAATGCCCACAAATTACCACATAGGTGGTAATCCATTAAGTATAGAAGAAGTAATTATGGACCTGGGGACCCAAGTTGATAGCAATCTCTCATTTGACAACCACGTGGCCAAAGTGGTTAAAAAAACATTTTATATAGCCCACCTAATCATGAAGGGATTCACATCTAGATCAGGGGAGGTCATCGTGCCTCTTTACTCATCCCTCATCAAGCCCATAATTGAGTACAATGCCCCTTTTGGGATGTACCTTACCAGACGCCTGCAGCAACTGGAAAGACCCCAAAAGTACCTCACCAAGAGGATCAAAGGGCTCAAACAGATGCCATATGCTGCCCGATTAAAGAAATTCCAACTCTACTCAGTGGCATATCGCCTGCTCAGAGGCGATCTGTGCCTGACGTATAAAGCCATGTCCAACCCGGAATTAATGGACATGCTGCACCTCAGAAAATCCAAATCCCATCGAGCTACGCGCTCGAGAGACTTGAACCTCAGCACTGAAATAAATAGGATATGCAGGAGGGACAGATTCATAACCCAGAGGCTCCCTTCACTCTGGAATAAAATCCCAGTCCAGGTTAGGCAGAGTCCCTCATTGACTCTCTTCAAGAGGAATCTTGATGAGTGGATGGGAGATCGTTGGTTTACCCCGGGTATCACTTCTGTGTCACTGTTAGACAGAGACACAGTATACTAACCTCGAAAAAGGGCATAGCAAAATTAATTTAAAATGAGTGGCGAAAGCCAAACACACTCTGGCTAGGCTTATAAATGCCCTAGGGCAGATAGCCTAGTATGAACCTATGAACCTATATGGCTCTAGGACATTTCACTGAATGCACATTTCACTGAAACTCAAATGAAGGAACACAAATCACTGAAAGCACAATTCACTGAAAACTCATTTCACTGAAACACATTTCACTGAAAGTTATATTTGGCCTTTTCTCCACTGTAGTGCGACCCTGGAGTTAGTATATATAGTAAGGGGGGGGGCGTAGTCCCCCACATATTTTAAGTATATATTATGTTCGGAAACAAGTAATATATTGGAATACAAGTATCGATGTATATAGTTCAAAATATTTAAAATATGTGGGGGGCTATGCCCCCCACACCCCCTTACTATATATACTAACTCCAAGGTCGCACTACAGTGGGGAAAAGGCCATATATAACTTTCAGTGAAATGTGTTTCAGTGAATTGAGGTTTTCAGTGAATTGAGCTTTCAGTGAGAAGTACACACTAATTTGCCTTTCAGTGAAATGTGCATTCAGTGAAATGTCCTAGACCCATGTATATATACAAATATATAGAGAGAGTCTGCATGCATGTAACTTTATGTATACACACACACACACACACACACACATTTATATATATATATGTATATATATATATATATATATATATATATATATATATATATATATATATATATATATATATATATATATCTATACATATATGTATATATATATATATATATATATATATATATAGGTCTACTTGATATGATTGAGATGTCAGTAGACTGGATGAGAAACTCACAATACCGATGTTTATAAGACTGAACCTTTCAAATGCTGATAGCCCAAGCTGAGCAGAACAGGAAATCCATTCATTTCCACACTGTAATGTGATGTCGGAGTTGGTATATTTAATTTGCAGGGGGGTTGAGAGGAGTACCCCCCTTCAAATTCATTAAAGTTGAAATTAAATAGTGACTTTTATTGAATTTAAGCATTTGTAATGAATATTCATGTCAGTGCTGTGGACACCATCATGAATATTCAGTAAGATTTTATTTGGGTTTGAGTGTATTGATTGGTGAGTTGGGTGTAGGTGAGGTGAAGTACGTACCAAAAATAAAATAAAGTAGGAAAACGAATCCAGGCCAACACAGGTTTATTAACGAACAATCAAACGAAGGTTTACCTAGGTTTCGTCCACATAGGACTTCTTCAGAATACTGAAGTCACAATTAACACCATGTATATATATGCAACCCCAATCAATCCAATTAAACAATTAAACAAAAATTAATCAAATTTAAAGATATACACATTGTCACTGTCAAATACGTACTGTTAAAATGCCTACAATAAATACCTAAAATGGAAACAACATCTAAACATTCTGTTTGATACTGTGCTACTAACCTAAAAAAATGTATAAGTATATATAAATAGATTAAATAAATATGTTACTAAAAATGATTTCAACAACTAAGACATAATGAATATACAATATAAAATGTAGGTGAAAATTGTATATAAAAATATGTATATAAATATAAATATAAATATAAATGTGTAAATAGATGTAAATATATATATATAAATGAATGTAAAAAAATAAAAAATACTAAGTCCATAATAATATTAATACTATCGCCCTAAAATATGTTTCAATTTAAGATAAGGCTTAATGGAACTAAACTCATTTATACCAGGATAATTGTGTGCATTTAACCTCAGCTGCCACCTTAATTATGTAATTCACAAACATCCAAGTGAGCATCTGTAATCCTACCTTGGAGGTCAATCTTAACCTGCTGTAAAACACAGAACTTAAAAGAGTGACCAATATTATCAATTAAATGTCTAGCTAGGGCATTAGTAGTTTTAAGATGTTTCATATCTGAACGATGTTCTCTTACCCTATACATAAAACATCTACTGGTTTTTCCTACATAAAATGCTTCACAGTCCTTACACTTAGCAAGATAAACCACATTATTAGTGTGACAGTCAAAATGACCTGTAACTGAAACAAAACAATGATTGATGGTGAAACTCTTACCAGTTGTTAAAACGCAAGAGCAGAACTTACATCTACCACATTTAAAAGTGCCAGTAGGCCTATTACTAAAAGACCTACTAGGCATTGAACAACGCTCAAACATATCCTTAAATGAAAAATCCTTACGATAAATGAACGTAGGGTTATTGTTAAAGTGTGTCTTAAATTCCTTGTCCATCTGTAAGAAACCCCAGACTTTATTAATTATTTTCTTGATCATGTCAGAATCCCCATTATATGTTGAAACAAACAATAACGGCTTAATGGTCAAAGACTGTGCCAGGGGTTCAACACTCAGCAAGGGGCTTGGAAGCCACACAGGTAAACTTTTCCCTTTGTTGTTCGGGTAGAACATCACTAGGTGGCATGGATAAGTGTAATTTGCAATTGTCAGCCGGAGATGTTAACAGCATTTTTCATGGTGCGTTTCATTTAACGCCAAATTCACCATTTGTTGCTTTTAATAACTATTGTAGTCCAGACTGAGATTCTGAATTTTCGGACCGTGGAAATTGTGAGGTGAGTAGGGGAGCCATTTCAGCAGTTGAAACCACTAGGAATGTGGTTGTTGGACAAACGCGGCATGAAGTTTCTCTGAATGCTTGTGTGTTCAGTCCAAGGTGTACTTTTGCACATCCCAAGCGTGTTATAACAAGCTGCGACATTATTAATAATCAAAGCCTCAAGTCCAATGCATGTGTGGATCACGTAACAGATGTTAAAGACATTGGTGAATCTTCATTATTTTTTAAGTGTATAGGTGATGAAAAAGTTCATTTGAATGACTCTTTACTCAATTTAAGCACCTATGATTTTTTTATTGATGACAATTGTGGTACTATTAATGACAATATTGAGTTTAATCAGCAACATGGCCCTTATATGGGTTTGTCTTCCTTCACTGATCCTATATTGGTGGGTTAGACATGAACAATCAAAGTTTTCCTTCTAATGTTTCACTCAATTGTTCTTTGGATGATTTTTTTGGTTGTGAAATGACAGAAGTTAATGTTGATGCTTCTATTTACCCAAATTTTAATGTTAGTGATGTTGACAACATTCATTTGGCTGACTCTGTTTCTAAAAAGCCAATGGATGGTCTTTTGAGTAATCCCATTATTTTGGTAAATGACAGACATAATTTTAAGTTATACAATTATTCCAGTGCTTATTTTGGTACGGAACATGCTAATCTTTTTTCTAAGGGTTTTAATTTTGTCCCATGTAGGAAAGGTAATTTAGTTGAAACTCTTATTGATTTAAAATTATTTACAAGGAAAATGAACTCACAGATCTTTTTTGATAAAGCTAACCACTGTGATAATATTCAAAATAGTAGGGATATTTCCAAACCTAGTGTATTTAACCCACCTCTAAATCCCATGATAGCATTGTTTGATAGACTGTGTGAATTTGAAATTAGGAAACATTTCAAACAGCATACGAGGAATATTCATCTGAATTTGACAAAAAATGAGCAGGATTTATTGCAAGAAATTTACAGTACTGACAACATTAGAATAATGAAGCCAGATAAGGGGAACGGAGTTGTGATTGTTGATAATAGTGACTATATTTGTATTATGATGTCATTGTTGATGGAGGACAACTATGTGGAAACAAGTATTAATGAAATTAACATTGCATATAGGAAAATAGATCTACTATTGGAAGACATGATATTTCAGAGTGAGCTGAATGAAGCTGAATTTGAGTACATGAATAATGCTCACCCTGTGGTTAGTGGCATTTTTGGGATACCCAAAATTCATAAAGGATTGGATAATGTGCGTTTTAGACCCATAGTTGACGGTAAACCAAGTAAAGTATGTTTTATTAGTCAATATTTGGACCATCATATGAAATTGGGTATTACCAGGTTCCCCTACATTACAAAGGATTTGTGGCATTTTTTGGAAAGGATTAACGAATGTGTTGTTAGTGACAATTCATGCTTCTTAACCATTGATGTATGTAACCTGTTTTCGGTTATACCCCATGACACGGGCTTAGGTTGGCTAGAAGAACAATTACATGCAACTGTGTTTATTTTTTGAGGGACACTACTTCAGACAACAAACTGGAGTAGCCATGGGGGCAGCCTGCGCCCCGATTTATGCAAATTACATCATGGCTTTTTGGGAAGAGCATTACTTATTTTATAGTGAGTTTTACAAATACGTCAAATTTTATTCACGCTTTTTGGATGATATATTCATCATTTGGGAAGGTAATATTGTGATGTTGGAAGCATTTCTACAATATATAAACAACACGGTTTGGTTTTTGAAATTCACACATGAGTTTAACACACAGTCCATTACTTATTTGGATATTAGATTAACCATTGATAGGGGCAGAGGGTTAATTAAGTCCAATATATTTCGGAAACCAACCTTTTCTAATTCCTACCTTCAGTTTGATAGTTGGCATCCTAAACATCAGAAAAGGGCTATCATTAAGGGACAAATGGTCAGAGCGGCCCGGATGGTTAGTGACTTTAACGAGTTTGAGGAGGAATTAAATTTTATGATCTCTCTATTTTTGAACAGAGGATATCCTGAGAGTCTTTGTAAGGATGTATTCAAGGAAATTAAAGATAAAAGGGAGAGTGTTTTTTATCAACCCATAATAGGTGCAGGGGGGCCTGTTGATGCCGTTATATCTGAATCAACTAAAAGGGCACAGTTTTTGACCGTTAAGCCGTTATTGTTGGTTTCAACATATAATGGGGATTCTGACATGATCAAGAAAATAATTAATAAAGTCTGGGGTTTCTTACAGATGGACAAGGAATTTAAGACACACTTTAACAATAACCCTACGTTCATTTATCGTAAGGATTTTTCATTTAAGGATATGTTTGAGCGTTGTTCAGTGCCTAGTAGGTCTTTTAGTAATAGGCCTACTGGCACTTTTAAATGTGGTAGATGTAAGTTCTGCTCTTGCGTTTTAACAACTGGTAAGAGTTTCACCATCAGTCATTGTTTTGTTTCAGTTACCGGTCATTTTGATGTCACACTAATAATGTGGTTTATCTTGCCAAGTGTCAGGACTGTGAAGCATTTTATGTAGGAAAAATCAGTAGATGTTTTAAGGATAGTGTAAGAGAACATCTTTTGGATATGAAACATCTTAAAACTACTAATGCCCTAGCTAGACATTTAATTGATAATATTGGTCACTCTTTTAAGTTCTGTGTTTTACAGCAGGTTAAGATTGACCTCCAAGGTAGGATTACAGATGCTCACTTGGATGTTTGTGAATTAAGGTGGCAGCTGAGGTTAAATGCACACAATTATCCTGGTATAAATGAGTTTAGTTCCATTAAGCCCTATCTTAAATTAAAACATATTTTAGGGCGATAGAATTAATATTATTATGGACTTAGTATTTTTTATTTTTTTACATTCATTTATATATATATATATATATATATATATATATTTACATCTATTTACACATTTATATTTATATTTATATTTATATACATATTTTTATATACAATTTTCACCTACATTTTATATTGTATATTCATTATGTCTTAGTTGTTGAAATCATTTTTAGTAACATATTTATTTAATCTATTTATATATACTTATACATTTTTTTAGGTTAGTAGCACAGTATCAAACAGAATGTTTAGATGTTGTTTCCATTTTAAGTATTTATTGTAGGCATTTTAACATGCATTATTTCACAGTGACAATGTGTATATCTTTAAATTTGATTATTTTTTTGTTTAATTGTTTAATTGGATTGATTGGGGTTGCATATATATACATGGTGTTAATTGTGACTTCAGTATTCTGAAGAGGTCCTATGTGGACGAAACCTAGGTAAACCTTCATCTGATTGTTCGTTAATAAACCTGTGTTGACCTAGATTCGTTTTCCTACTTTATTTTATTTTTGGTTCGTTGTGGAGGTTTGGTTCTTGGTTTGGAGGTGAAGTACGTAGTTTAGGTTGGAATGTTTTATTGTGCAGTTGCAATGGTGTTACATTTTGCTGTTGTAATTTCATTAAGTGGGAGGAAATCAGGATTTTGTGTATGTGGGGTATTTCAGGTCAGTCTACTGACATTTTCATTATGTGAAGTAGACCGATATATCTATATCTATATCTATATATATATATATATATATATATATATATATATATATACATATATATATATATATATATATATATATATATATATATGGCTCCCCTTCACAAAGTCAAACGGCCACAATCTCGAAAGTTATATGGCTGAGACCATATGCTCAAAATTGTTGAAGCTCGACTCTGTGAATGGGGATATACAGGCGGCAGAGAATGGGAGATTTTGCGCTGCGCTGCTTTGATCTCGGAGTTGGAATAAATAAAGTAGGGGTGTGGGGGGGTGTGGGGGTGCAGGGGACTTGTCCGTTGTGTTATGTTTCTCTTTTTTCAGCTCCCTTTCATGAAATCGAGCTTCAGAAACTCGAGTATATATATATATATATATATATATATATATATATATATATATATATATCTTATAAGAAAGACTCAGGCAAGATAGAGCCTTCATTGTATAATACATTAAACCTCATGTAGTGGAGGCCCATGGGTTATATGCTAATGACCCCTTAAGGACAGATCAGGTTTTCACCTACATGGAGTTTAAATGCCGATGACATTGTACTTTTTAATTTTTACTTTTTAAGCCTTTGGTTTTATTGGCCTGAATGTACCTGTAAAGAATTAGTATGTAAAAAGTAAAAAGCCATGGGCATTCAGAAGCCATGCACCTGAAACACTGGTTTGTTCTTCAGGTGCATTGGTGAAGACTGTAGATTACCTGAGTCTTTCTTGCAGTTTTAACTGAGTGGTTTGTCTGTGCAACCTTTTTACCCTTTTCTTGGGTATATACATGGATAGATAGATAGATAGATAGATAGATAGATAGATAGATAGATAGATAGACAGACAGATAGATAGATAGATAGATAGATAGATAGATAGATAGATAGATAGATAGATAGATAGATAGATTTGGCTGCAACTCCAAATATCTAATGCATGTCTAACTGAAAAGTTTGTGTGGGTGTAAATTAAACTAAATGCACACATGACTGAATGCTGATTTCTATAGTATAAGTAAAAGTGTGGAGGAAACGGAATGTTTGACTGAAATGGTTATAGCCAGTAGTGTGCATGCACAGGTGTTTATACGTTACAGTTAGAGTAAGAATTAGGTAAGGAACTGGATTTTTTTTATTTTACCTGTTTGGTCTGTGTGTTCTGTGCCCTTTTGTCTTGTATAGTGGTACTGTTAGAGAAGGAGGGATTTAATAATGCAATATGTATGATTAGAGTTAGGAGTATGAGTATGGTTGGGAGTAGCACTGTATGATTAAAGTTAGGAGTATGGATATGGTTAGGGATAGAACTGTATGCTTAGAGTTAGGAGTATGGGTATGGTTGGGAGTAGCACTGTATGATTAAAGTTAGGAGTATGGATATGGTTAGGGATAGCACTGTATGGTTAGAGTTTGGAGTATGGGTATGGTTGGGAGTAGCACTGTATGGTTTCAGTTAGTAGTATGGGTATGGTAAGGGCTAGCACAGTATGGTTGCAGTTAGGAGTACGGGTATGGTTAGGGGTGGCACTGTATGGTTAGACTTAGGAGTACAGGTATGGTTAGGGGTAGTACAGTATGGTTACAGTTAGGAGTACGGGTAAGGTTAGGATTAGCACTGTATGGTTTCAGTTAGTAGTACGGTTATGGTTAGGGCTAGCACAGTATGGTTGCAGTTAGGAGTACGGGTATGGTTAGGATTAGCACAGTATGGTTAAAGTTAGGAGTATGTGTATTGTTAGGGGTAGCACAATATGGTTAAAGTTAGGAGTATGGGTATGGTTAGGGGTAGCACTCTATGATTAGAGTTAGGAGTATGGGTACGGTTGGGGACAGCACTGTATGGCTACAGTTATGAGTATGGGTATGGTTAGCGGTAGCATTGTATGGTTAGACATAGGAGTACGGGTATGGTTAGGGGTAGCACAGTATAGTTACAGTTAGGAGTATGGGTATGGTTAGGATTAGCACAGTATGGTTAAAGTTAGAAGTATGGGTATGGTTAGGGGTAGCATTGTATGGCTAGACTTAGGAGTATGGGTATGGTTAGGGGTAGCACTGTATGATCAAAGTTAGGAGTATGGGTATGGTTAGGGATAGCACTGTATGGCTACAGTTAGGAGTATGGCTATGGTTAGGGGTAGCACTGTATGGTTAGACTTAGGAGTACGGTATTGTTAGCTGTAGCACACATGAGTAATGTGGTGGAGGTGGGAGATCCAAAGTACTGTTTTGATATCATATAGATGCTCAGTGACTTTTTTTCCCTGTTTCAGGAGGCTTACTGTGAAAGAGTCAGTTACCTACTTTATAAACAAATATAGACGTCTTCTCAGCAGTGTATTCACCTTTAATGAATATTTGTGGAAAAACAATTTAATAGATTCAGGGCAATGATACTACAGTAATAGAATTTTAACACAGTGTTATTGTTGGTCTGACAAGTCAGCATTATACATTTAATAATCTAGG
>NC_056731.1:1409862900-1409895400 GCF_019279795.1 Protopterus annectens | reverse complement strand
CAAGTTTATCAGAAATGGCTGTGTCACACAGAATGCTGTGCTTCTACTTTTGACTTTTGATTTGAGAAGAAATAAAACTAAAACCAAAGATTCCTTAAGCCCAAGGTACCTTTAGAAATTTGTTTAAGCCAAACTACCTACTCCTAGGTGATACATTAGCAAGATTCATATCCCCACCAATCCCAGCTAACTCCACCAAATATGCAGAAATGTATACCAGCTCACTATACCAGCATGTAAACAGCTGCACAGATGCAGCTGTATTCTGTAGGAACAAGTGCAGGGCAAACCTCAAAAACAAACCCACATGGTGATAGCATAGTATCAACAAGCTTTATAATAAAAGGAAAATAATTTTGACCAAAAGTAAGTAAGTAAAGTAATCCCCAGAATGTTAGAGCCCTTGCCACTGAAATAAATAAACAACTCAGAAGCTTAATAAAATTTTCCAAAGCCATGTTTGAGGCTAAAATAGCTACCCAAGCCAAAGACAATTACAAGGCATTTTTAGTTATGTCTGTAATCTCAAATGCACGACACAGCAATGCACTGAGCTGATTGTGAACGATGTTACCTGCACTGAGGCTGAAGATATAGTGAACACACTGGCCAATAAATTTATCTCTAACTTTACTCATGTCTTCCCTCTGTCGATCCCTCAAGATATATTGCTCAAAATATACTGAAACTGGCTTGCTACCAGCTATCACACAAGACCAAGTCCTAAAAGTGCTAAAAATACTGCATTGATGGGTCCTGACAATATCCCTGAAAGCATCTTAAATAGAATGAAGCAAGATTTAGCCACACTTCTGACAACACTGTTCAATCCCAGTCACCTTATAGGTTTTGTACCAAGCAAATGGAAAGCAGCTACAGTCAATACCCTGTATTAGGGAGGATCTTCCACAGAACTAGGCAATTACGGACCCATAAATCTGACCAACCTCATATGCAAAGCTATGAAAACACTTATCGTAGAAACAATCAATCAGGAGGGCACCTCTAAACACTGGACCCATCTCAGTTTGGATTCATCAAGGCACATCATGCATATTCAACCTGGTGGATTTTTTTTTAAAAACTCACCAAAGCAGTGAATGAAGGCAAACTGGTACACACCACATGCGCCAACCTGCCCAAAACTTTTGACATAATATCCCGATCAAAGGAGAGTAGAAAAGTTAACTAAAACTGGTAATAATCTCCTAAGTCACCTACTGGATTGCACACTAGCTCACAGATAATCAAAAACAGGGAAAGCTCCTCCACAAAGTGACCATTTACCAGTGGAGTCCCCCATGGTTCTCTTTTGGGACCTCTCCTGTTTGACATCTACTTTTCTGAGTAAAAGTCAATACCAAAGGGCACTGGCTGACTATCGATGCAGATGACTGCAAACCTGGAGCACTCATTGAATCCCCAAATGACTTAACCATCCTGCAGGAAGGTTTGCCTTAAATAAATAACTGGTGCAAAAATCATGGACTAAAACTAAATCTCCAAGGGAACTACCACATTGACAATATCTCCCCAAGAGTTGACCTAGTTGTTATGATTTGGGAACTTGTGTGGACAGTGACCTAACTTTTGACCAAAATGTGTCCATTGTTGTAAGAAAGTCATTATGTATTGCACAGCTTGTAAAGAAAACAGATGTAGCAACGTCATTGCCCTCCTTTACTCTGCCCTCTGACAGTCATTGAATATAATGCCCCCTTTGACATGTAATTGTTCCGACACATGCATCCACTGGAATGCCCACACAGATACCTTTCTAAAAGGATACAAGGCCTAAATAACATTTCCTACATGGACTGACAGCCTTGTCACTATACTCAGTATTCTACAGACTGCTTAGAGGTGACTGGTATCTGCCATACAAGACATTCTCTGACCCATTACTGATGGATTTACTGCACATCAGCAAGTCAAATGGCATCAGAAATACTTGGTCTAATGTGTAAATGTCTTCTGCAGCATCAGCAGTATAGTTTGGAGGGAGGTGTATCTCGGAGAGGATACCACTGCTCTGGAATAGACTCCCCACACACATAAAACAAAGTTTATCCCTATCCATGTTCAAGCGCAACTTAAATCTATGGATGGAAAACAAAAAGTTTATCCCATGATTAGCTCCTGTACAGCTGGAAAGAGGCACCGCCTGCTTTATTGCATCCATGGGCCCCCTCAAATTATCTATGGTATGATTCCAGTTATTCTCATTAAGGGTAATATATAATTATTGACCATGGGATGGATAAGGCCAATATATAACCAAATGGGATAGGTTAGTTCAAGCAGAAAAATGGAAATTGGATTGGCTTAAAATGGTCCACAAGGGCAGCTAGCCTAAAAGAGGCAGAAATTGAGTTATATTATATTTTTTATTTTTTCCATTTCCTCTGCATTTGTGTGAATTGGAGTTGACATGTATAGAGGTTGCCATTGTCCACATCAGTGGTGCAGGGAGGCTTTTCCAGACACCAAAATGAATTATTTGCAGGTGTTTACAACATATGATGTGTTGATAGATTCATAGGTAAATAGTATTAAAGTGGAACAGTAAACCTTTTGTAGTTCAGCCAGTGTAGTTCCTACTACTTGATCTCCTATCCATTAGAAAAGGGGGAAATACCAGTGGCAAATTTACAGATGCCCAACCACTCATCAAAGCTATTTTTTAAGAGAAGTAGCATTTCTTTGTTTGATATTGAGAGGGAACTCATTCTATCCTTAGGAGGTTCTCTGGAAGTGATATCAATCTCTTCAACAGTTTCTCATTCTCCAGAAGAGATATCAATCACATTAACGTGTTCTTTTTAAGTTACAATGTAGATGTAGGACCACAGAGTTGGTAATTGGGGTGCTACCAATTCTACTAACATGTATGAAGACCTCTTGAACAAAGTCATTAGCTGCCTTGTAAGGCAGCCAAATGTCACCAAAACTACGTCTGTAAGAGGTAAACAAGAGAGATAGGGCTGTTAGTGATTCTGTGTAGCTTGGGAGCTCATACCTCTGATTGTCTTTGTGAAGGAAATGCTGACTTTTCTAACTGACTGATATTTTCAGGTAATTACATGCCAGAGTGGACATTATATTCACTTGTGGGCTTGATAAAAGAGGAATATAGAGTGACAGTGACTGCTTTAGACCTGGATGATATATCTTTAACAATTAGTTGAAATATGTTACAAATGATATTCAGTACGTGGTGGTCAAAGGGGGGTGAAGTTTATGAGGTAGGTGCAGTGGAGAGCTTCTGTTTCCCATAGAGTATAATAACTACATTTATTTGAGTTTAATTTTATGCATGGTTTTACCACTATGAGTTAGTAAGGAATCGATCCTTTTGGGGGATACAGGTGTCTTCAGATAGCAGTTTTGAGTTTATAGTCATCAACAAACTTAGTAATCTAGATGTCCTTGATGTCAGCTTTGACATCAGTGAACTAGATGCTCAAAAGTAATGGTTCTCTAATGGAACTCTGGAGGACTCCATTGATGAGACGTCTTTTAGAACAAAATGCGCTATCAACTCCGAATAAGAGGGTTCTGTTTGTAAGCCAGTTTGGTACCCACTGAATTACATCATAGTCTATACCCAACTGTTATTTTTTTCTATGTTAGAGTAAGAAATAATATCAAAAGCCTTGGCCAGATTCTCATAGGCAGTGTGCTTACACATATCTTCATACAGTGCTTCTCTGACTTTCTAAACAAAAACAAAAAAATAAAAACAGCCTTTCAGAAAACTAAACTGGTTAGATTGATGACTTTGTAAGCTATGACATCCTTATTTGTAAGTTCCTTGAAATATTATATTATTTTTCTTATAATACAAGTAAGACTAATTAGTCTGTAGCTCTCATGGACCAGTGGCAAGGCCTCCCTTGTGGAGGGCTGCTATAGCAGCAGTTCTCCAAGCCTCTGGTACATACTGTACTTACGAAATACACAACTAAGTCCAGAATATTTAGTAGTTTTGCTTGGAAGTGTTTATATAAGTATTAGTATACCTCAGGTTGACTTCACAGTATTTTTTCTCAGGTAGATAGTATATGTTGGAGTTATTCGCAAACAGATAATCAAAAGGAAAGCCTAACTCCTACTAGACCCTGAACTGAAAATGTAATAAAGAAAGGACACTTTCAAAGCTTGTACCAGCCATTTAGTGCCAAACTCCTGAACAATTATGAGAATAAAATATATTGGATCTACTTAAACATAAATTTAAAAAGCAAATTGCTGAACAATTATGTTACAAAGAGAAGGGCTAAAACTGCACATTATGCCGTTGTGCAGTGAATTCCAATAATTTGTTAAAATGCTTTACTTATTTGCCTGTGTAGAATTTCCTAAAGTTAGCTGTGCATACTGTAAACTAGTGATTTTTCAATCTTTGTTTATAAATAAATACTGTGTATAAGTGCATTTCTGCGTGCATTGCAAACATTTACTCTGCAAGTGCAAACATTAACTATCCTACCAAAAATGTTTTTCAATCAATGCTGTAATAACTTCTTTAGCAAGCACATATCTTTTCACTCTTGTTGCCTAATTGGTGTATGTCATGCCTGAAAATGGACTGTCAACTAGTTGACCTATCTGGTTATTAAATGCAAGAACATAATAAACTAACTAACTAACTAACTAACTAACTAACTAACTAACTAACTGACTGACTGACTGACTGACTGACTGACTGACTGACTGACTAACTAACTAACTAACTAACTAACCAGCCAATGCTTTGTCATAGTCCTTGGATGCTATGTTATGTTTAATGCATATTTTACCTTTCAGGATTTGTCAAATGCTTAAGTGTTTTATTTGTCCTTTTGAAATAAATTTTAGTATGAAATCTGTTTACTTTTATGGCTAAGAGTTTTGTTTTTGTTTTTCGTGATGGATAGCTTATTGATATTAGGGGTTCATCACAGGGGCTTGTTTTTGTAGTGTATAAATCAGTGCATAAGCAGCTTTATCTATGATGTTTTCTTGAGGTCAAGAGCACTTAAAATTAATTTAGTAATTGGTTAGTTTAATGCAACTGGTCTTACAGAAGTCACTGAGCACGTCTTAGGATGGATTTGAGAGGAGACTATTAAGGCACATTGGTCAAACTTAACCTGTGATGGATGTGGAGCATACTGGAACTATTTTATTTATTTTTATTTATTTTACATTTGTTAACCGGGCTAGTCTAACTGGATATATTTCCATTTTCAGTAGAGGCCCGGAGAGAAAATCTCCAAACATAGCACAAAATATCATATACAGGTGTATAGCAAATAAAGTAGGAGGAAATTAGAATACAAAAAAGGAGTCTAGAAGAAGTACAATACTAAGAAGGATGAGTATATAGGATAATATAAGTCATCTTACAACATGATATATGAGGTACTTTACAGTTCCTTGATAGATTAAATAAATACTAGAAGTTATATTAATCTTACTAGTAACAGTTATTGCATACCGAGGGGTACGCAGAGTACGATTTTGTATCCAGAGGCAGTGTGAAGATAGAAGTAGGGAATGGTTGAAGATTAGTCAGGGTTACTGCAGGGACATAACCAGTGAGTTTTTAGGTGTCTTTTGAGTTTTTGCTTAAAGAGTGACAGTGAAGGTAGTAGAGTTAGATCTATTGGTAAAAGATTCCAGTTTTTTTCAGCAGTATTGGAGAAAAGGGTGTCATCTGCCAAGTTATTAGACTTGCTTATGCTAGCAAGCAGTTTTCTAGAAAAGCGTAGGGAATTAAGATTATTATACGGTGTAATGAGGTTAGCGAGTATAGGAGTATTATTTGGTCGGTAAAAGATCTTATGGGCAATGGTAAGTTGGGAAAAAATCAGAATGTTATGAAGTTCAAGCCAATCTAGCTGCTTTAGATTCAGACAATGGTGAGTTCGAAATGCATTACCAGTGGCAAATCTGGCAATATTGTTGTAAGAGCTTGCTAGTTTGAAAAGATTATTTTTTTTTAGATTAGTGTAAATAGGTGAGGCTTAAAGAAGAGTTGAGATTAAATGAGAGTGGGCAATAGTGGTTCTAGCTGTTGGAGTTAAGAAGGGTTTGATTCTATATAAGGTGCCCATTTTTCTGTTTATTGTTTGTATGGTGTTATTTATATGGCTATCAAAGTTAAGGTTGTTGTCGATTGTGACTCCTAATAATTTGGTGGTAGAGTCAGGGAAGATAAGGGTGCCATTGTTGGATTTGACAGAGAAGTCTATAGGAGAGGACCTACTGGTAGGTGTAAAGAGTAGGAGCTTAATTTTTTGGCTTTCAAAAGGAGGCAGCGTTTCAAGAACCAAACTTCTACTGAGTTGAACACTTTTTGAGTTAGTGAATGTAGTTCAGAAATGGAGTTGGCAGAACATATAAGTGTGGAATCATCAGCATATTGTATACAGGTGGCTTGACGGATTGCTACATGAAGGTCATTGATGAATAATGAAAAAAGAAGAGGTCCTAAAATGGAGCCCTGAGGGACTCCAAGGGCGACTGGCAAGTGGGATGATAATTTATTTTCCCAGAGAACTGCCTGTTGCCTATTGTTGAGGACTTAAACCATTGTATAGCTAGGGTGTCCAGAGAAAGAGATTCAAGAGTATTTATAAGCAGGGGGTGGTTTACCATATCAAAAGCCTTTGAAAGATCAATGAAGAGAGCAGAAGAGAGGATGTTGTTATTATGGTTCTTATTAATGGAGTTGGTGAAAGAGAGGAGAGTGGGGGTAGTGCTATGAAATGGCCTAAAGCCATGTTGGCAGTTAGCCAGTATGTTGTGTTTAGTTAAGTGGTCTAATAGCTGGTGGCGAATGCATTTTTCCATGACTTTTGCTAAGGTTGATAGTAGAGCTATCAGCCTGTAGTTAGAGTAGTTATTAGATTTACCAGCTTTATGTAGGGGGGATTATGTGGGAGATTTCCTAGATGTCTGGGATGATTCCCTCATTAATGATTCTGTTAATTAGGATGGATATGGGAAAGGCAACAACTCTGGCTGCTTTTTGCAAATATTTGGAAGGTAACTGGTTGGCTGAAGGAGTACAAGGCATAGGTTTTAATAAGATTTTCTAGATGAGAGTGGTTGAGATAGGTTGAAATTGGAATGTTGATAAAGATCCAGGTAAAGAGGTTGGGAGCCTTGTATTGTCAATGGAAAGCTGACTAGCTAGAGATTGTATGGTCTCTGTGAAGTAGGTGTTGAAGTTGTTGGCCTTTTGATGTGGGGTATTATGATCAGCATCTTGTGTGCTAGAGTGGCCAGGGTGAAGGTGTCTATTTAAGCTAGTCCAAAATTTCTGTGGATTCTTTTGGTGTGTTTGCTGTAGTTTACAATAGTAGTTCTTTTTGTCAGTGAGTATAGCTTTTTTGTTATATTTCTTAGCTGTCTGAAAGTTTGTTGTTCATGGGAAGTTCTGTTAGCTCTCCACTTAGCCCAGGATTTGTTTCTAAGCAGAATTTTCTGTCTGGTTTCCTTTGAAAGCCAGGGGGCTGGTTTGGATTTCATTCTAATAGATCATTTAGGTGCATGCTCATCGAGGATTGCTGAAATTTAGAGTTAAAATATTTAACAGCCTCATCTAGTGGGAGAATTTTTAGAGGTTTCCAGTCACAGGCATTGAGTTTGTTTTGGAATAGTACAGGGTTAAAGTGTTTCTTGGTTTGTGAGATCCTATATGTAGGGGTGTTAGAAATGTCATGCTTTTGTCTTATACTCTAAGTTAGAGTATGATCACTTAGATCATCTGGTAAAGTTCCTACATTGTAAGTATGTGGACGTTTATTAATAAGTATCCGGTCTAAGGTGCTCTCTTTTTTGGTCGGTTTGTTAATTCTGGTAGTTGAGGTAATAGCTTGAATAAAGCCATAAAGATTAATATGTGAGGAAGGATTATTAGTATTGACAGTTTTCCAGTCAGTGTTAAAGTCACCTAGTATTATTGTTTTTTGTGGGTAAGTTGAGGGCACCCAGCTATGAATATCTTCTATTATAATGTTGTTATTGCCGGGGGTAGGTAGATACAGATGACGTAAAGGGATTTGTTAGGGTTGATTTGAAGTCTGGAGATGAGGTGGGTTATAAGTTATAGAGGAGATCTATAGGCCATTTTTATATAGGAGTGCTACTCCCCCACCCTTACATTTTAAGCAGTCTTGTCTCAATATGTTATAGACTGGGGGGGATAATTTCGTTATCCTTAGTTCCAGGTTTTAACCAAGTTTCTGTAAGGCAGAAGATGTCAAAGGAGTGAATATCAAGGAGGGCATGAAGATGGGCAATTTTGTTGTTGATACTGTGGATATTGAGATGTCCTGTTGGTAAAGAGTTGGAGATTTTGGTCTGGGTTGGAAGGTTAGAGGGTGTGGTGCAGTGAATATTTTCTGTAGAGGCATTGGTTGGGCCAGGATTAGGGTCGTATGCCCCCATCCTGTAAGGTGGGGTTCTTTAGCTTAAATACTGGGTTGTATGAATAGTTAGTTTGAAGTTTCCCTTTTCTTACTAAGAGGTTATTGTACTTAATGTGTGTGCATCGATGGAATTGAGGTAGCAGATAGCAGAGAGTGGAGATGATGTTAATGTGAATATGGGAGTAGGAGATATCATAAATGGTTGTTTGTTTTGGAGAGTAGTTATGGTAGTTATGGTAGTTATGGTAGTTATGGTGGAAGTAATCAGACTTTTCAAAACAAGTTAGGAGATAGGCAGAGGTGAGGGCAGGTAAAAATGTGGTTAGAGTATTAAGTTGGTTAGGATAACTTTAATTGTAGTTTGCATTTTGTTATGAATACCTATACAAATACAACGGAGGTAGACTGGGATGAGATAATAAAGAACTAGTGAGAGTAGGAGAGACTTAAGGAGAGGGAGGAGTAGTGCTATAGGGTATGGAAAAGCACTTTAAGTAGAGATACTAGAGAGAGTTAGAGCAGGAGGGTGTAGCTAAGTGGAGTATGTGGTTGGAACAATTGATTGGTTGGATGAGAGAGAGGGTGTGGTTTAGGAAGTATAAGTGTAGGACCACTGGGGGTGGGTGGTATTTGGGTTTAGGGTAGGGGAGCAGAGTGAGCCTGCAGGGCGAACGGAGTGAGTTCAGACAAGAAGACAGGTTCTGAGGGAAAATAATCAGTGATTTGAGAGGTAAGTCCAAAGTAAGGTATCTAGGAGGTCAGAGACTAAAATAGCAGAGTGAAAGGAGAGCTAACTAAGGGTTGATTCAGAGGCACATAAATAGGTTCAGGAGTAACAGAGGTAAGAGGGAGACAAAAATAAGGTTTAAAGGCAGAAATATAGGAGCAAGGTAAGTGATGGGTAAATAGGTAGAACTACTGTCCTCTAATGGTCACTGTAGGTAATGTAAGTAGAGTCTACCAAAAGGGGTTTTAGAGAGACTAGGGGATGGCAGAGGTGAGAAGAATAAAATATAATTTACAAGCAGGGGGGAGAGTTTTAGGAGAGAGGCTAAGGAGGGTATAGGGAATGTGACTATAAGAGACAATATGGGGGGTTAACTCTAGCAGGCAGGATGTAATATAATAAGAGACTATGGCTGTTGATAGCCCTGCAGGGAGCGCTCACTTAAACAAAATAAGACAGGAGTTTATTGCAGTTTAAGACGGTAGGAGTATTTTGTACATGCTTCCAAATAACTATTCCTGCTTCTCAAGGCAGTACAACATGGAGAAGACAAGACACTTTCCAATCTCAGGAGTGGGTATCAGACACTTTACAGAAGTCAGGATTTTCTCTGGGCCTCAGGAAGATAGCAGGACACTGAAGTGGGGGGTTATGCACTGGCAGGTGGGTTGCACATTCCAAATAACTATTCCTGCTTCTCAAGGCAGTACAACATAGGGAAGACAAGACACTTTCCAATCTCAGGAGTAGGTATCAGACACTTTACAGAAGTCAGGATTATCTCTGGGCCTCAGGTAGATAGCAGGACACTGAAGCTGGGGGGTATGCACTGGCTGGTGGGTTACATGTTCCAAATAACTATTCCTGCTTCTCAAGGCAGTACAACATAGGGAAGACAAGACACTTTCCAATCTCAGGAGTAGGTATCAGACACTTTACAGAAGTCAGGATTATCTCTGGGCCTCAGGTAGATAGCAGGACACTGAAGCTGGGGGGTATGCACTGGCTGGTGGGTTACATGTTCCAAATAACTATTCCTGCTTCTCAAAGCAGTACAACATAGGGAAGTCAAGACACTTTCCAATCTCAGGAGTAGGTATCAGATACTTTACAGAAGTCAGGATTATCTCTGGGCATCAGGTAGTTAGCAGGACACTGAAGCTGGGGGTATGCACTAGCAGGTGGGTTGCACATGCAAACTATACCAACAGGGAAAACTCAGCAGCCAGGAGTGGGGCTAGACTACATTCGTAAGAAAGAAAGAAATAGAGTCTATTTGTGGATCTAGTATAAGAGGACACCATCTATTCAGAGAGTTCATATAGACATAATCCAGGAACCATTTTTATACTTTTTGTTGCATATGCTTCCCAGTTTATGGATGGGTAATTAAACACACCCGTAAAGACTTTATCAGATTCAACAGTTAGGGATAGTAGATTGGTAAAATAGGTGTCATGGGCTTCATGGATCATGGAGGGGGGTCTGTAGTTAATGATATGGAGGATGAACTTTCTTATAGATACAAGATTGTCCAAGAGTTAAAGGTTGGTATTTTGTTTAATTGATTGTAACATACAGGCACTGAAAATAAACATGGATACTGACCCTCCTGGAATATAACTAAACTCAGTCTAGGTTGAAATTAATAGAAGGCCCTATATCCAGCAAGAGGGAGTGATGCCACAGGATTGCAGCCATATTTTAGTAACTACACTTATGTGGATGTTTTCCAGTGTTGTGAAGGCTTCTGGTGCAGGCAACAGTTTGTGAAGGCTTCTAACATTCAACAGTGTCACAAGGATATTGGTTTGACTACAGTAGGTATAAGAAACTGATTTTGCTTCTGAAAGCACTAAAAGAGATTATGGAGGTATAATATATCTTCATCTAGAGCTGGAGCAAGACAGTCCTGAGCAATCCTTCCATTGGTGTTCCCCTACCCACCTCCACTAGACCTGAGGAGCAAAAAATAAAAAATAAAATAATGATAACTATAATAATCCTCCACTAGGCAATAAAGCTATTATATTGCTAAGTACTCACTCTTTGCACTTTCTGACACATATTTTGGAAACTATAGCAAAGAGTTCTGCTAAACTCTTGCTACAGTTCTTCACATGGTAAACTGTAAACAAATCATTTAAGCAGCAGCTATCTCACATGAGGTCTTAAATTGCTTCTCTTAGTGATTGCATTTACAAGGATGGACTAGGTTTCACATGCATTGATTGCACCACTGATTTGCAGGGACAAACCTGAACCTTTTCTACACTGCTAATCACATCACCAAATAGTTTGCATTTGGGTCAGCTGCCTCCTTCACCCTGCAAAGGCTCTATTGTGGCCAGTATATAGAAGTCATTAGAAGATGAATGTAGGCCATCACAAGCAAATCAGGTAGCCCTGTTCACCATCTGTCTCCATGCTGATACACATCAGACCCCCTTACAGGGACAACATGCATTGCGCTAATCTTTAAATTTGATTATTGTATCCTTGTATTGTGGCATCATTTGTGGCGGTGGTAGTGCACTGCTCAACACTAGCTGTATAACCAGTCTCTGATATACTGTAAAAGACGTCTGACATGTCCTTCTTCATATCCTTCAAGCTGGATCATCAAAGCTTATTTACTACCACACATGCATCAACCACGTCGGTGCATATTTTAGAGTGAAGGAATCAAAGTGTCTTGATGATATTGCGAATCCTGGTACTTGAGATACACATGCTTTTACTCTTTTTTTTAGCCTGGTGAGTGGAGCACCAGTATTTCTATGACAGGGACACTATCATGTGCATCAGTATGGTCTGGCAGTGATAGCTGCTTCAATATATCACTTTGGAGACCCATACCTGTGATGGAAACATTGGTGACTTTGTTGGGTGAGATGTAATGCTGTTAAGGTCTAGTTACAGTAGTACATTTTCAGGAGACCTTAGAGGGATTTGGGAGAGATTTTCTTAATACGTCAAAATAAGTAAGTTCATAGGTTCATAGGTTCATAGGTTCATACTAGGCTATCTGCCCAAGGGCATTTACAAGCCTAGCCCATAGTTTTGTGGCTTACGCCACCCCTTTAGTATGGGGAACTATACCCATTATTTTGCTGTGCCTCTGTCGAGCAGTGACACTGAGGTAATCCCTGGGGTATATCTGCAATCTCCCATCCATTGGTCAAGATTTCTCTTGAACAAGGCCAGCGAGGTGCTCTGCCTCACATATACCGGGATTTTGTTCCACAGCATAGGGAGTCTTTGGGTGATGAATCTATCCCTCCAGCACGTCCTATTAATAGCCGTGTCGAGGTTTAAGTCTCACGCCCTTGTGGCTCTGATGGATCTAGATTTTTTGAGGTGAAGCATATTCATCAAATCTGGGTTTGACATGGCCTTGTATGTTAGGCAAAGGTCACCTCTGAGCAAGCGGCGACTGAATATAGCTGGAGTTCTTTCAGTCGGGCAGCATAGGACAGATTTTGAGACCCTTTATCCTTTTGGTGAGGAACTTTTGTGGCCTCTCCAGCTGCTGCAAGTGTCGGGTCAGATACATTGCGAATGGGGCATTGTACTCAATCATTGGTCTGATGAGTGATGAGTAGAGGGAGACAATGACCTCCTTGATCTAGATGAGAATCCTTCATGATAAGGTGGGCAATGTAGAAGGTCTTCCTAACTACTTTAGCTACATGGGTGTCGAATGACAGACTACTATCAACCTGGGTCCCCAGGTCCCTGATAACTTCTTCTGTGCTCAGTGGATTGCCACCTATTTGGTAGCTAGGGGTAACCTTGTTTTTCCTGAAGGGTATGACTATGCATTTTTGGCATTTAACTTTAGGCCATGGCTCTGGCACCAGTTATCCGTTTCTGTGAGACCCTTCTGAAGGATATCTGTGTCAGATGTGTTTTCTACTATGGCCCAGTTTGCAGTCATCTGCAAACTTTGTCAGCCATAACCCTCCTGTGTTTGCTTGTACTTCAGAAGTAGATGCCAAACAAGAGTGGGCCTAGGACTGAGCCCTGTGGGACACCACTTGTGACAGGCTTTGAGTCTGACATGGCGCCAGCAACTCTGACCCTGTGGGTTCTGTCACTCAGCCAGTTTGCAACCCATCTTGTGATGTATGGGTTAATATTTAAGCTGATGAGTTTTTCAATGATACCCGAGTGGGGTATTGTATCGAAGGCCTCCGCCAGATCGAGGTAGGCTGTATGGACTGCCTTTCCCTCATCAATGGCTTTGGTGACTGTTTTGAAAAAGTCAACCAAGTTTAAAAGGCATGATCTGCCTTTGACAAAGCCAAACTGGGTTGGATCCAAAGTCTGCAAATTCACTATGTCTTTATTTATGAGGTCCATTATGATCCTCTCCATGGCTTTGCAGATAAGGCTTGTCAAGCTAATGGGCCGGTAATTTCCAGGGTTGGTGGAGGCACCGCCTTTGTGAAGTGGGACCACAGTTGCAGTGTGCCACTCCTGGAGTGCGTATCCAGAGGTAAGGCTCTGATTAAACAGCTGTCCTAGCTGTGGGTTTAATTCCTCATTGAGTTCGTGGAGCACACAGCCGGGGACACCATCAGGTCCCATGGATGCTGTGTTTTTTGCTTTGGAGAGAGCAGTTCTCACTTGGGCGTTGGAGATGTTTGGGGGGCTGCAATCATTTGGTATAGATATCTCTCCTTTTAGGGGAGGGGAGAAGTTTGCACTGAACCTGTCAGCCAGTATGTTGGCAATGTCCGTAGGATCAGTAATCTTCACATCATTTTGAACTAGTTCTGAGCATATCTGGGAGTTTCCTCCCAGGTTTCTAACATAGCTAAAGAAGGCCTTATGATTGTCTTTTGAGTCTTTAGCTATTTTTCTCTCAAAATTTGCTTTGGATGATTTTATGAGAGCTCTTAGTTTTACTTATAGTGATCAAGGGTGTCTTACCTTTTAAGGATTTTGCTCTATCTTGTAGTAGCTTCCTCCTTTTGTTGTAGAGTTTGTTTATGGCTGGGGTCCACCAGACTGACGCTTGCCTTTGGTACAGAGAGTCTTTGTTTTGCTTGGGATTGCCTTATCCATGCAGTCCTGCAGGTGCTGGTAGAAGGCATTTGTAAGTGATTCAGCAGCATGTACTGTTTTCCGCTGGCTCGGGGGCTTAAAGGAGACCACACTAGTCTTTAGAAGTGTGAAGTCGGCTTTCGAGAAGTTCTTTACTGTGGTCTTTTATTTCAGGTGGGGTGGGATGAGGACCTCCAGCGAGATTAGTTTGTGATCTGATCTCACCAGTGAGGGTATACTTCGGTGTTGAACATTGCACTCCCATGTTCGTGATGATGAGGTCAAGTATGTTATCTCCTCTTGTGGGGATGGTAACTAGTTGTTCCATGGCATTTGAGTTTATGAATTCCAGGAACTTTTGGGCTAGGGTGTTTGGGCTTGAGTAGTGTTCCCAGTCTATATTAGGGTAGTTGAAGTCACCTAGTATGATGGTGTTTGGTGATACATTTATCCCTCTAGTGTTTTCAGGAAGGCCATGTGAGGTTCCTGAGTTTGTGAGGTGGCCTGTAACATGCTACAATTTACAGAGCAGTCTTGCCTATGGTTAATTGCACCTGGATTTTTGGGCTTTTTTCCAATCTCAGGAGTAGGTATCAGACACTTTACAGAAGTCAGGATTATCTCTGGGCCTCAGGTAGATAGCAGGACACTGAAGCTGGGGGGTATGCACTGGCTGGTGGGTTACATGTTCCAAATAACTATTCCTGCTTCTCAAAGCAGTACAACATAGGGAAGTCAAGACACTTTCCAATCTCAGGAGTAGGTATCAGATACTTTACAGAAGTCAGGATTATCTCTGGGCATCAGGTAGTTAGCAGGACACTGAAGCTGGGGGTATGCACTAGCAGGTGGGTTGCACATGCAAACTATACCAACAGGGAAAACTCAGCAGCCAGGAGTGGGGCTAGACTACATTCGTAAGAAAGAAAGAAATAGAGTCTATTTGTGGATCTAGTATAAGAGGACACCATCTATTCAGAGAGTTCATATAGACATAATCCAGGAACCATTTTTATACTTTTTGTTGCATATGCTTCCCAGTTTATGGATGGGTAATTAAACACACCCGTAAAGACTTTATCAGATTCAACAGTTAGGGATAGTAGATTGGTAAAATAGGTGTCATGGGCTTCATGGATCATGGAGGGGAGTCTGTAGTTAATGATATGGAGGATGAACTTTCTTATAGATACAAGATTGTCCAAGAGTTAAAGGTTGGTATTTTGTTTAATTGATTGTAACATACAGGCACTGAAAATAAATATGGATACTGACCCTCCTGGAATATAACTAAACTCAGTCTAGGTTGAAATTAATAGAAGGCCCTATATCCAGCAAGAGGGAGTGATGCCACAGGATTGCAGCCATATTTTAGTAACTACACTTATGTGGATGTTTTCCAGTGTTGTGAAGGCTTCTGGTGCAGGCAACAGTTTGTGAAGGCTTCTAACATTCAACAGTGTCACAAGGATATTGGTTTGACTACAGTAGGTATAAGAAACTGATTTTGCTTCTGAAAGCACTAAAAGAGATTATGGAGGTATAATATATCTTCATCTAGAGCTGGAGCAAGACAGTCCTGAGCAATCCTCCCATTGGTGTTCCCCTACCCACCTCCACTAGACCTGAGGAGCAAAAAATAAAAAATAAAATAATGATAACTATAATAATCCTCCACTAGGCAATAAAGCTATTATATTGCTAAGTACTCACTCTTTGCACTTTCTGACACATATTTTGGAAACTATAGCAAAGAGTTCTGCTAAACTCTTGCTACAGTTCTTCACATGGTAAACTGTAAACAAATCATTTAAGCAGCAGCTATCTCATATGAGGTCTTAAATTGCTTCTCTTAGTGATTGCATTTACAAGGATGGACTAGGTTTCACATGCATTGATTGCACCACTGACTTGCAGGGACAAACCTGAACCTTTTCTACACTGCTAATCACATCACCAAATAGTTTGCATTTGGGTCAGCTGCCTCCTTCACCCTGCAAAGGCTCTATTGTGGCCAGTATATAGAAGTCATTAGAAGATGAATGTAGGCCATCACAAGCAAATCAGGTAGCCCTGTTCACCATCTGTCTCCATGTTGATACACATCAGACCCCCTTACAGGGACAACATGCATTGCGCTAATCTTTAAATTTGATTATTGTATCCTTGTATTGTGGCATCATTTGTGGCGGTGGTAGTGCACTGCTCAACACTAGCTGTATAACCAGTCTCTGATATACTGTAAAAGACTTCTGACATGTCCTTCTTCATATCCTTCAAGCTGGATCATCAAAGCTTATTTACTACCACACATGCATCAACCACGTCGGTGCATATTTTAGAGTGAAGGAATCAAAGTGTCTTGATGATATTGCGAATCCTGGTACTTGAGATACACATGCTTTTACTCTTTTTTTTAGCCTGGTGAGTGGAGCACCAGTATTTCTATGACAGGGACACTATCATGTGCATCAGTATGGTCTGGCAGTGATAGCTGCTTCAATATATCACTTTGGAGACCCATACCTGTGATGGAAACATTGGTGACTTTGTTGGGTGAGATGTAATGCTGTTAAGGTCTAGTTACAGTAGTACATTTTCAGGAGACCTTAGAGGGATTTGGGAGAGATTTTCAGTCTGGTGTTAGTAAGCTTTAAGACTATGCGTAATTTCCAGGTGGTAGGCTTTGTAAGGGGAATTGGGACCCTTGGGTGAGCTGTACCTGTTAGTGGTACTCTGATTGGCAAGCGGGGTTCTTCGTCATGGAGTTGCTTGGAAGAGTCCTGCTGTTTTGGGGCGTTCATTGGTTGAATTTGGGGGGAATTTGTAACTTCCTTGGTGGGAGTTTAGAACTTCACATATTTGACAGTCTGAGATCGGATTTCCTCATTTTAACTAGTAATGGTGATTTCTTTTAGTTTTACATTTCTCAAAATGCTTTATGATTTTTGAGTCTTAGTTTTTCTTAATTAGGGTGTTTACTTTTAGTTTTCTTTTGTGTAGTTCTCTTTTTTTAGATTTGTTTATCTGGGTCCCCACTTTGTTGCTTTGTAGGCTGTTTGCTTGGGTTGCCTTTTCAGCTCGTTGTTGTGGATTTTAATGCGCTGATTTTGCTGGTGGGGCCTTAAAGGGACCACACTAGTCTTTCGTGAGGCCTTGAGATCTTTACTTGGTTTTAAGTGGTGAGAGGTCTCAGGGTTTTTTGTGGTGATGAGGACTCGGGTTGATTGTGCTCCCAGTTGGTATATCAGTTGTATTCCTCTTGTGGGATGGTGACAGTTATGGATTTTTTTGATGGAACTTTTGGCAGGGTTTGGGTTGATTCCCATTTTTAGGGTATTGAGCCTAGTATGTGGTTTGGGTATTTATCCCTAGTTTGAGGTGTGAGTTCCTAGTTTTAGGGGGCCTGTAGTCTATTTGGAGGTGCCTGTTAATGCACGATGTCGAGCAGTTTGCCACGTTTGAGTGTGGTCTTGGATATGGAACCTCTTTCGGTTGTCCGGATTTGGACTTTGGTCTGGTTGGGGGCCTAGAGCTTAACCTGAAGCGCTGGTTCTCCATACTGAAAGGGCTCAGCGCAGAATTTGTTCTGCATTGAGAGATCCCTAGTTTCCTTTGGTTCAGGGTGGATTTAGAATACCTTGCCTAAAGGCTAGGGGTGGAGTTTGCCTTCCGAACAGGGACAGGGCAAGCCGCCTTCAACAGGTGGCTGTCCAAGCTCCCGCAACACTGGTCCCCTTTAACCATGTTTACCATTGAAAGTGTACTATTTTATGTGGCATCTTCTTGTAGTGGATATCTGGTAGGGTATACTGCTGGAATCAGGGTCAATGCTCTTCATATCAAGAGTCTCAGGTCTTTAACAGGACATTGTCTTACGCGGCAGCTGTGGGAAGCCAGGTTATTGCTTCTCCTACAGCGTGGCCTTTACTATGGCGTATGTCCATGTTCCAAGTGTTTTAATTGTAGCTGGTATTGGTGAGGTGTGGTTGTGGGGTTCTGGTGCATGTAAGTTTGGTGCTTAGTCATGGTGTGTGTTTGTGTGTTTGTGTTGTTGGTGTGTGTCATCTAGAGCTCGAGCAAGACAGTCCTGAGCAATCCTCCCATTGGTGTTCCCCTACCCACCTCCACTAGACCTGAGGAGCAAAACATAAAAAATAAAATAATGATAACTATAATAATCCTCCACTAGGCAATAAAGCTATTATATTGCTAAGTACTCACTCTTTGCACTTTCTGACACATATTTTGCAAACTATAGCAAAGAGTTCTGCTAAACTCTTGCTACAGTTCTGCACATGGTAAGCTGTAAACGAATCATTTAAGCAGCAGCTATCTCATATGAGGTCTTAAATTGCTTCTCTTAGTGATTGCATTTACAAGGATGGACTAGGTTTCACATGCATGATTACCACTGACTTGCAGGGAAAACCTGAACCTTTTCACTGTAATAATAAATAGTTTGCATTTGGGCAGTGCCTCTTCACCCTGAAAGGCTCTATTTGGCCAGTATTGAAGTCATTAGATGATGTAGGCCATACAAGAAATCAGGTGTTTCAGCTCTGTTGGTTATCCATAGGCCCCTTAAGGACAATGCAGGCAATCTTTAAATTTGATTATTGTATCCTTGTTTGTGACATTTGTGGCGTGGAGGCACTGTATAGCTGATACATTGATATACTGTAATCTTTGATGCTTTTCAACCTTCAAGCTGGATATCAAAGCTTTTATCAGGTGCTCACAGCCTTGAACCATTTTGTAAGACAATGTCTTGTATTCTGAACGTCTGAGTACATTTTATCTTTGGCTTGTGCTTACCCATATTTTTTGATTGGATTTAGGTGTGTATGGTTGGAATTAGCCTGCTCAATATATGTTTGGAGACCTCTTGATGAACATTGTGATTTTTGGGTGAGATGTACGCTGCAAGGTCTGTTACTGTACATTTTCAGGAGACTTAGAATTGGGATTTTAACCTGTTAACCAATGTTAAAGTGTCATTTATGTAGCATATTCTGTGAAGTGGTACGCTAGGTGGACTGCCTGGGTAATATGAGAGCTCTGTGTCTTTTTTGTGGAGTGTGCTCAGGTGTTTCCGCGTGAATGTGAGTATTGTGTTGCTGTGCGAGTGTTGTGTTATGGCGTCTAGCCCACAGGGTTGTACTCCAAACTAAGTTGGTGAGACATGTGTTGACTATGGAACATGAAGTGTCTGGCATTTGTTTGGCCTTAGGGTGTGAGTTACACTTACTGGAGGTCTTGTGTGAGTGTTGTTCGAAGGTGGGTTGGGAGTGTATGGTGGCTCTGGTTGTAATTTGCCAGATCGACATGTTGTATGGTAGATTTGAGGTGATGATTGTGCACTGGGTCCTTGTGTGGTAACCTCTCCTCATGGATTGCAGTCCTATGTTGAGAGAGCATGTTGGGTAATGCCTCCTGTTTTGTTTGTGAAGAGGTTGTGGTACAGAGCAATGTACATGTCAATATTCAGTTCCCAGCTAGGAACACTAGCAACTGATCCTCATTAGAGGAATGCAAAACTTTAAAGAAGAGGATGTACAAAATGGGGATCCTTTTGGGGTACACTATGAAGATAAGGTACAAGTAAAGTCTGTGAGCAGTGCAGGTACATGAAATGTCTCATGGTCAAGTAAATGATCTGAGTTATGAGATAGAACAATTTGGTGAAACAGAGTAGCTATAGTGATGTGTGTGTAGATGTGTTTAGTTGATAATGTTTGTTCTTAGTGTGTAAATTGACTGCTTATGTATGTCCGTACTAGCTAAGTTAAAATGTGGCACAATCAGCAGGAGTACAAAATGTTTACCTAAAGTGAATGTAGTTTATTACAAGTCAAAACTGACATTAGCTCAAGTGCAATTAATTAATAAAAAGTAGTAACTTCCCTGGTATTCTAGGGATCAGAGATATAGTTAAGTTTGTAGAACAGAGCCTGGGTACACAATATGCAGCAGCTGAGCACAATTAAACAGAACGAGAATTGAGCAAAGCAGCAGCAGTTAAACATGAAGTAGTAAAAAACAACCAGTAAACCAATCAGGACAAGCAGTGCTTACAGGCCAACAGCAGTTTAAATGCTAGAACAATGATCATTTCTGTTATCCAAGAAGTGAAACAGCAATCATTCCAAGTGAACAAAAATGTTCATAGCTAGGCGCAAATAACAATCGCAGTCATAATTTAGCAAGCCAACATTAAACATTGGAGAAATAATCATTTCCCTTCTCCCACAAACAAAAAAATATATATCTTCAGCAGCCCTGAGTGAAAAAATTACACTAGCTAGGCATACATTTAAAATCACAATTAGACATTAGCAATCCAACAGCTATTCTCCTCTATCCTCAGAAATATTATGAACTACAAATAATTTAAAAAGAAACTTTTCAAACACCTACAAACTGCCTATAAATGTACCTGCATTATTGGCAAAGTCTAGACACAGTAAGCCTAGAAGATAAATTCCTCATACCTATAAATCAACACCTCTATAAGCAATAAAATTAGTTTATTCTATACTTGTAAATATGTAAATAATCCATTTTTTCATGAACTCTGTCAACCTGACTCTACATGAGTGGAAAGGTCATACAGTGCTTTGCTACAATGAGCCAGAGACATCTGTAACTCATTACTGGGTTTTGCTATTGCAGCTGTAGCTGTTTATGTTGACTTGCACACAATGAACACATCATGTCACATACTATTTTATGGATAAATCACTTGTATATATTGTTAGATTCACGACTGTATTTCCTATATTACTTCAAGTCTCTCAGATGGGTGTGTTATATATTGACTCTGTATGCATACTATATAAACTCGATTTGGAACATTCAGTTGATTGTATACGTGTATATATTTCGAACTGCTTCTAGGCAGTGAGAAATTTCCCTACAGTACAGTGGGTTGGGGACACATGGCTGAAGTGGCATTCAGTTGCAGAAACAGGTGCCCATTATAAATTCACTGTGTGCAAAGAGAAGCACATAGTGCCATGCCCATAGCTTCAATAACCAAATGCATAGGGGAAAATAATGTCCATGGACCCCAATGCACAAAGAGGCAGCAGACAATATAGCAGGCACAGTGGCAGTAAAAATGCATTGCACAATGGGTGGTGCCTTTATTATTGGTGTGTGTGGACCATTACCCCCTTTGCAGTGTCTAGGAGACATTGTGTAAAACACATACTGGAGCATGTGCGACTACAACAGTATGCAGGATTTCCTTCAAGGTATAGCATACCATAGCATAACTACTCCCCTAAGACAACTTCAGAAAACACTGTCTCTGCATTTGCACTTCCCCTGGTTAACTCTATACCCCCTCTGCCCTTACCCTCCCAGCACTGCTACAAACTCTTGACTACATCTACAATTACAACCATCCAAGAATCCTTAACTGCCTACCTTTTTACTGCAATCCAAATTCTTTCAAACCTCCTCCACACCTAGAATTCCAGTTCAAATCATTCCTTGCAGTCCTTTACTGCCTTTCCTTACAAATGACTAGTAGCAACCTACCAGATACTTCTAACGCCATAAACTCTATCCATAACTCTGTTCATTGCATAACTAAGAATTAGTAAATCTAACTGGTAAATGACACTTTGTACCTATCTTGTCTGCAATTATTGGAAGGTGCTCACATTGTTGGCCTTATGTATTTTGTAAATGTAACTGCATTTTGATGCATCAGTTGCTTGTTTTTTATATTGTCGTATGTAGTCATAAATATATTCCTTTCATGTTGTTACATCTTACATAATTTTTCTGTATGAAGCTTTACTCCTAGGCCTACACTGAAAATGGACTTATAGCACAGTTGGTTACTCCCGGTAAACAAATGTAAAATAAACTAATAATACTTCTATACCTTGTAGTTACATAAGCATGTACTGTACATCAAGCACAATGTACTTTTCTTCTCCTGCCCATATACACTCATTTTTCACAGTTGTGGATATGGCACTTCATATTTGTCTGTGCCCACAATAAATATTCAGCACCATTTGTCTCTGCAACTGAATGTCACTTCATATATGTCCCTCACCAAATGTACTGCAGGGAAATGTCTCACTGCCTAGGAGCTTGAACCTATCATATATATATATATATATATATATATATATATATATATATATATATATATATATATATATGTGTGTATATGTATATTATCTTTGTATCATTAATGTCATATGAATGTTTGAACTTTTGTATATTCTTATGATGTGCTACATCTGGGTCATGGCTAAAAAGCATGCTTGAACCAGCCCACCTACCCTGTTAACAAAGACAAAATAAATAAATAAACATTAGATCCATGTTCATTTCCCTTCTATCACAAAGAAAATTGGCACTAACCTAAGTGAATAAAAATGCTACAATCTAGGCACACAGTTATATAGCACTTGCAAGTTAGCATTGCTATTTGGAGTATGTAATGTACTTAAGTTATTTTGGTTTTTGGTTTTGTTTATTTTTTTAGCTATAGATCATGGACTGGATTCAATAGAGCCTACACAGTGTGCTAAGACCATTCCCCCGGATTCACTATCCTTCCGTGCAGGACTAGCTTAGTCCTGCATGGAAGCAGCAGTTTAGAAGCAGGACGGCAGTGTGCCGTGCATATTAATGAAGGCGTGCTACCTGAGCTCCTAAACTTGCACGGAGTACGTACAAGTGCAGGGGGCGTGTCTGAGAGCAGAGCTCTCAGGATATACATGCCCCTGCAATGAAGAACAGCAGAGTATCAATAAAAGAATGAGCAAGACTGCTTATAGGTGTCTATCTATACTGTTGGTTTGATTTCAGACCTAAAAGGAGTGTTTTCATATTTGTACAAACTTGATCATAAATATATCATTGAACAGATGAGTTTTTTTCAATAAAAGTCAAGATGCCTGAACCCTTGCAATAATCAAGAATTCCAAGTCTAATGTTTTTATAGATATGTAAACCAGTTGCACTCCCTGAATATTTAATTGTTGATCCATTTTATAGCTATATGCATACCCCCAGCAACATCCCGCCACATTTACAAGAGCAATAGTTAAACATAAAATATAAAGAATATTTTTTTTTATGAAACAGCTTACATTTAGCCATAGGTGCACGGGTTTGCCCCTCGCTTAGCTACAGTTATTGAAGCTTAAATAGCGCAAGAAGATAAAAAGCAAGATATGTGCAAAGGCAGCAGTACAGCAATAGTGTAGTGGGCAGAGCATTCTCCTTATGAGCAATCATTCCCGGTTCAAGTCCCACTCCAGTGCAATCAAATTTCCATGTCAAATCACTGTATGAACAATTTATTTTGCTGCATAACCTACGATAACATATATTTATAACACGTATATATTTATAACATACATTTGTGAACTGGAGTACTGCATTAAATGCAGATGTGAGGTGTCAGTGTCATAATGTTGCAAAGTCCACAGATAATCACAAGTACCCCATACAGTATATGTACACAGGAATCAGGGATACAAATGAAAGGTAAAACGTGTAATGAATGATAACTCCATACAATTTCTAAATCCACCACCTACCCAAGAACCATTAGACATTACTGTCGAAATTAGTGTGGTGATAAGTGGGAAAAAGCACTAGTAAGCAAGTGTAAGCACTAATAAGCAGTAGTAAGTGGGAGTAAGCATATTTAAGTAGTAGTAAGCAAGTTTAAGCTTGTTTGTGAGGGGGTAAGCAATGTGCACACAGGTTAAGCAATATTGAAGCTAACTCTCTGTAAGCATATTTAACCAAAGGTTAGCATTGCTTACCTTCATGCAAACCTGTGCAAATGCACTTACAATTGCTTACAAGTGCCTTAATCACTCTGTATGCAACTGCCGCTGCCCTGGCCAGAAACAAAATAAATAGCCTTTGCAGGTCTTGAACCGAGGATCCTGTACACTATAGTCAAAGTAGTTAACCACAAAGCCATCACAGCAGTACATAAGATTGAGGAAAATCAAACTAAACAAGTGAAAGGAATCTATATACAGTTTTATGTTGTATTACCTACTACATAACATAAATATATGAACTGGAGTACTGCAGTAAGCCCAGATGTGAGGTGTCATTGTAATAAAGTGTTGAAATCCCCTAATAAACACAAGGACCTCATACAGCGTATGTACACATGAATCATGGATACCAAACACATATATAAAATGTAATGAATAATAAATCAATGTCAAAAAGGAAATATAATGCAATTTAAATATTAAGCAATACTAAGAATTGCACAGCCCAGCTTAGTAGGTGTAAGCAATGTGTAGACCAGCTAACTCAGTCTGCCCATTGATATACCCCTTTAAGCAATGCCAAACTTAGGTAAGCCGGTTTGCTCATAGCTTAGCATTTTCAAAACCATCCAATCATGGCAAAGTTTGGGAAGTCAGCCCTATTTAAACCCAACAGGCGGAAATACATCTCATAAGTGGTTGTAGCTTCCCTGTGTAGGCAATATGTCTGGAATGGGAGAGGATGTGCACTTTCTGGTGCAGCGCTGGGGCATCCAGGAGTCCGGAGTCATGGCAGGACTCCTTGTGAAAGACCATGACCAGAGACTGCTGCAGGTCCAGTACCAGGGTTCCCAATATAAAGCAGAAGCCTGGGACTGTCTCGCCTCTACCTCACCAGTGCTACTTGGCATCCCCCAAACTGGTGAGCAGGTCAGGCATCACAATGCCTACCTGAAGCAGTGAAAGGGTGATCTCTTGGATCAGTTGATCCAAGAGGCTAGGAGGACAGGGGAGGTCCCAGCCGTGTGTAAGTATCAGTCCACTACCTGTTTAATAATTGTCAGCTCATGTATATTATGGATAGGTATGGATAAATATTCCTCTTATGTCCTTCACAGCAGCAAGTGAGTGGGCTATGAACCAGGAGGCCCATGGATGTCACTTGGAGCAGTTGCAATGTGAGGCAGGTTAGCAATACTCTTGCATGTACTGTCGTAGGAAATAAATCTAAAAGTAGTAGTAAGTTAATTGCCTGTATAAAACCTGTATTGTTTAAGGCATGTACTGCATAGCATACACCAGAGAATATGGCAGGAAGAGTCTCATATAGGTTGTATGTAAATAAAAGCATAATAGCCTGACAATCAAGGACTAACTGCTGGACTGCATGTGTTTACTCTGGTATCATATGGTAATGTAGATTTGCAATCACTTAATAGTACTGTTGCATTAAGCACTCTTACCCACACTGTGCTACATAAATAAAATGTGTAGGAATGTCTGTATATGACTGGTGTAATCCCAATAGGTCTTATTGTACAACTGAGAGAGACATAGACAGAAAACAATGAAAAGACATACAACAAATTCCAAATAGCACACTCAACTGAGACGTGACCTGTTGTGTTTTTAGCACACACAGCCAAGGTTTGAATCCTGGGAGTGGTAGTAGACTGCATACAGAATCATATCCACAACTGTAATGATATGTCCTGAATGTCCAGTATATTGGCCCATATCTGTTGCCTGTCACCCTGTCCCCCCTGGGAAATCAGTGGGATGATCCCAGATGTTTAGGCAGCAAACAAGAAATACAACTGATTGTCAGACATCTATGAGAACAAACCTGTCACTCTAGCAACTGCTCAAAATGTTATGAGAGTAATAAACCAAGTATGTCCCATCTACACCCCCATGTTGTCAAGCTGTGACCAGAGTGTGTGCAGTAACAGAGTGAAATGCATGTACTCAATATTTTTTATTCATTTTATTTTTTTTTTATCTTTATTTTACATTTGTTGACCGGGAATGTCCGACTGGATACATGTTCATTTTCAGCTGAGGGCCAAGGAAAAAAGCTCCAAAGGAAGTTACACAAACATCTTTACAAAGCACACGTTAACTCAGTTTACAAAGTCTGTGGATAGATATAATAGTAATGTGGAATCTGGTAATTTGTGTGGCAACATTCAGGTAGTGATAACAAACATTGCTCCCACATATCTATCAGATGCGAATACTGTGCCTAGAAATAAAAGATTGATACCCTGTAGTGGTACTGTTTACTCTGGTATTGTATGGCATTGTTAGTGTTGCAGTTGCTCTGAATAATAAGGTGTTACTCATCACTGTCACCCACACTGTGCTACATAATATAACTGTATAGGCAATCCTGTATAAGAGTGTTGTAATTCATGAAAGGTTTAAGAGGGCAATAGTCAAAATATGTCCTGGTTCACCTGAATGTGATTAAGACATGCCCAAAGTCTGTGCCAAAAGAGATAAACAGGTATGTGTATAACATCAACCTGAACTCTGGAAGTATGTGTAGAAACACTCAGTTAGTGTTAACAAACAATTCCTCCACAAGTATACCAGGTAAGAGGTGTATACTGCAGGTAAAACAAGTTCATGTTTATAGTTGTCGGCAGCCAAAGTAAGGCAATAGGGTAGTGTACTAATATTTGTAAGGTACAGATAACAGCACTGACTAGGAAGGTAATGCAAACTACAGGAATATACTAGTTGTTAATAGACATCTTTCTCTCCCTTCCGCCATATCTGCAACAATAAACTAAATACCCAACTTAATTGGTGTATGCGGACTTAACTCTAATGTTTGGACATATGTCCTATTGTTTGATAATTATTTAAATCTGTTTCTATGCATGTGCTATGTTGAAAGACTCCCACATTGGTGGCATGGTGCCATCAAGGTACCTGCATGCTGCTGTAATTACCACTGTGGTCCCATATATGCATGTGTTCTGTTTGCTATGCAACTGTTCCATATCCCCTCCCCATCAAGGTATTTACCCCCCACATGTGTCATATACCACCCCTGTATGCATCTTGTTTGTCTTGTGTGTTAACCTACCCAACCTACCTCCCGAAATATACCTACAATCCCACCCCAACATCACAATCTCACCTGAAAAAAAAGGGCAATCTGTTCCCAAAAAAAAAATCTCGCCCCAAACATAGCTGTCCATTTTGCACATGTCCACTGGACACATGTAATCTGATCTAAATGGCTTAACAACATATTATTGTTTTCCTCACCTTTCTCTCAGGGGTATGAGCATCCAAATCTATCTCCAATTTCAGTGTATATGCACAGCTGTTGCTGTAGAAGAAATGGGCAGCTATGGACCTTCCCTACACCCTTGCTGCACATCCGTAGCTATTTTCCCTACTGTCTTTTCGTCTTTGTGCCCCTTTTTCACCACTTTCCTATCAACCCTTTTTAATTTCTTTTACAGAAATTAGCGCTGGGGTAAGTGGGATTAAGCACTTTTAAGAAGCAGTAGGTGGATTTAAGCCTGTTTGCGCATGTGTAATCAATGTTTACAAAGGTTAAGTAGTTTAGACGCTAAATGAGTATAAGAAACTGCAACCGGAAGTTAGCAGTGCTTACCTCCATGCAAAGCCGCGCAAACTTGCTTACAACTGCTTAAAAGTGCCTTAATCACTCTGTATCCAATGGCCCTTGTTCTGCCCTGCAACAAAATAAAAAGCCTCTGCAAATCTTGAACCCAGGACTCTGCACACCCTATACAAAGTGATTTACCACTAAGTCATGGCAGATATACATAACCCCCTGATGTTTACACAAACATATCATCCAGCACAGTCATTCAACAGTACAGAAAATGTATTTATACATGTAGATGTATGTGTGTGTGTGTGTGTGTGTGTGTGTGTGTGTGTGTGTGTGTGTGTGTGTGTGTGTGTGTGTGTGTGTGTATATAATATATATATATATATATATATATATATATGTATATATATACACACACACACACACACACATATATATATATATATATATATATATATATCTATATCTATCTATATATCTATATATTTATATATCTATATATATATATATATCTATATATATATATATATATATATATATATATATATATATATATATGTATATACAGATATATATATATATATATATATATATATATATATATATATATATATATATATATATATATATATATACAAATATATATCTATAGATATAAAAGAGAACATAACAAATACATATATGACCACAGGCACCGTTAATGTGGGTGAGGGGACCAAGCAACATACGTCTTGTACATATTGGTATTCCCCCCACACACAGCCAAACAGGTCTTCTCTGCAATACAATACCAACTGTTGCAAATCCCATACCCTGGACCTGACACAACATGGGCACAAGATGTTAACAGCAATCCATCCCACCTGTATAATGCCAATCTGATATCAATAACATACCATGCAGTACAGGCTGGCTACCATAGGGAATGTACAATGTGGAAGCAATAAACATTCCTAAGATACATATACACACACACATATATGCAGATACATACATATATATATTTATATATATATATATATATATATATATATATATACATATACATATATATGTAACTACACATACACACACAGAGATATGTATGGGAAGATACATACGTAGAGGGTGCACACCATACAGAACAGCCAGCATGCCTACAGTTGCCACCTTACCAACTGGACACTATATAAGTCAGCCATACAAAAGACAATTGTTGCCTGCAACATATACCCACAGAGAGGTCAAAGGATACAACACCACACACAGGTTTGCATACATTAGAAAGCATTATTTGTGTACTATTATAGTTGTATATGCCATGTCATATAGCTGTTTAGAGTCTGAAATACATATAAACAGACTAATGCAACTGTCAAACAGATAAATTAATACAGTATTCCAGAAACCATTACATATGTTGCTGTCCAGGACAAGGCCTTCAAGTAGTACAGCAGTAAAGACAGAATGATCCACAGGATAACAATAAATAAACAGTAAGTAATGCAGATGTGTAGTCCAGCAGCCTCTATCTACACTCTGAACACAATCCCTAGGGGGTAAAGACCTCAGTTGATACAATGGAATGTATCCGTTACATAACAAGACATAACTGAAACCATCACAATCACACTGACAAACAGAACAGTCTGTATGGCAGGAAGCAGTAGGCCTGCATTTACCCAAGGTGAATTGTATGGTAATGTACATCCAGATACCTTAAGGCAGCTTGCCCCTGATACCCCAGCCTAGGTTAGTTATGGTACATCCTCCCCCATAGACTGACATACAGGGCCATATACCACTGTTACATACACTGGCCTCTGGACTGCATAAGGTCACACATGTATTGTGCAGATGAAGCCCACACATATATGGACCCAACCCCAAAATATGTGTGTGGCCACAACAGAAGTGGAATGATGGCAGGCATGGCAGCATGACATACTCACAAGCCACTACATAACAACACCTGACAGCATGTCATATGGGCAAAGCCTGGTATATAGGTGCAGGACAGAGACTGGAACACAGGCTCATATGTGAAATAGTGTTGTCATACACTAAGCATGTCACTGGTGTTACAGGATAGTCAGCAACATACCCTTAGTTAGGAATATGAAGTCAGAAACACAAATGGATGTAGCCATGTACTGATAGCACTCAGCATGCACACAGCCAGTGATATATCTAACACAAGTCCTGTGTGGTGGACAGGCCAAACATAACACACACACCTCTGGCCATCAAGTGGATATGCACACAGTTGAGAGCTATGCAGACAGATTGCAGTCCATGTTAAACTAGTATGTACACACAAACCCTGTAACACTGGTGTTATACAATGCATACAACAACAGTACTCACACTCTGTTTGTAGTTCTGGAACCTCATACAAATATGTATCTGGCTAGAGTGTGCAAGTTCTCTTGTAACAGGTATTGCTACCTGCTGTCTGTAATACTGCTGCCCACACACAGGATGGATGTCCACCATACAAGAAAGGTAAAGGGACCACGCCCACATAATGTAGGGATTTATAGTAGTGGGTTGCCATGACAGTGGTAATTGGAAGTACTACACAGCATGCTGCATGCAGGTAGCACATGGAGGACACTGATTGGTGCAGAGACCATCACCTGATCATGTGCATCACCCACAAAAGCCATGTTGCAATCTATTTCAAGCAGCGCAATCCATTTACTGAAGAGAGAGAGAGAGAGATGGAGAGAGATAAAGAGAAAGAGAAAACAAACAGAAAACAGATCCAGAACCACAACAACACCAAAAAAGAAAACAAAGGAAGCAGGCTAAGGAGTGAAAAAAAATTACCTCCTACAAGGAAACTATCCACAGCAGACCTCATCCCCACAACAGGTATGCAAAGTATATATATGCATGCAATTGACTGTAGTACTTGGTCCATAATACTGGGGTAGATGATGTGGAATGATATACATGATCCATCAGGTGTTGCTGTTGTAACAATCTTCAGCTGAACAACTGCTATGGACATTAGAACCTTTCCCTGTGGGTAGTGGGCCATACCTGTCAACTGTGTAGAGCAGCACTGACTGACAAGATGTATGCCAATATAGTGTGTGGTGTGTAATGGAAGGGATGTATATTACTGTGTCTAATAGCTGATGGTGGAAGTAATGCCATAATGATGGACACTTGGGTTCCAGAGCCCACCACTTGCAGGACACTCAGGTTAACATGTATTGTAGCATGCTGAAATGCCATAGATGTGTAATAGGGTTACCTGTAATCTGGCCCTATATATACCCCCCCCTAATCTCAGGCTGTGTCACCTGTCTGTGTTGTAGCAAGTCAGAACAGTGCAACTGTGCAGGAAGGAGTTTTGAGGATTGTGAACCTGATGTCTGAATGTACTCCATGTATAGGTATGTATATGCGTAATACATACACACACACACACACATATATATATATATATATATATATATATATATATATATATATATATATATATATACATATGTATGTCTACAGATATACAGATACCCATATGTAGACATATATATATGACCACATATATACAACATAATAACTACACACACACACACACACACACACACACACACACACATATATATATATATATATATATATATATATATATATATATATATATATATATATATATATATATGTGTGTGCATGTCTACATATATACAGACACACACATATATGTATGTAAATACATGTCCCTTATATTGCCACCACAGTGCTGCATGCTATGTGTGAGGGAACAGCACACATCGCAATACACACAAATATATACTGCTGTAAGTGTGTACAACATGGACTGGTATGTCACATGTGAACCCCTTGTTGGGACCACATTGCCCTTGTCTGTGAAGTAGGGAATGGAAATATGGGGAAGTATGGTAGGTATATTTGTGGAGGTGGTCTGGGTTGGTAGATATAGAGGACAGTCTACAGGGGTGGTATATGACACATGTGGTGGGTAAACACCCTGGATGGTGTCTGAGGTCTGCAATGTAGAAGCCCCATGTGCCCCCATATGGAAACAATGGGAACAAGCCTCCCAACCATTGCTACTCACAACAGCAGTCCATGGCCCTGAAGGAGCCTGGCCTGGAGGCTGAGCAGGAAGGGCATGTGGACCCTGTGAATATGTACTGGGAGCCTCAAGGTGATGTAGCAAATCCTACAAGTGTTGGTGGAGATTGCTATGGAACAGACCTTGGACCTGACCATGGGTGACAGGATCCTGTCTGTGTGGGCCCCCCAAGGGGGTCAGCATCCACTGAGATGGTTCCACCTGAAGATAGTGTTGGACCAGTAGATGAGGAGGCCCCAGGGTAGGTCCCATATGTGATGTGGCCTGGTAACATGGCCAGATGAGGTTGGAGAGGTGGTTCTGCTGGCAAATATTCCCTAAATATGCTATTGTGTCACTGTTATAGAACATATGTGGGTAGTAATAGTCTACACAATCCCAAAACATGTCCACCAGCATGCATAGATATCCCCAATAACACAGAATGTCAGATGTGCAGCAATCACATAGCAACCATACCACATGCATATATGGAACTATAGTGGCCCTGACAATGGCATGCAGGTGAATAGTCTGTAACAGGCCAGCAATGATAGTGTCCACACAGGGAACATGGCGACAAACACATACCACAAAGTGTGGTAGAGCACAATGTATGTCGCACTGGTAGGTAAGCTGTAGCCATATCTACTGAGGTGTGTGAACAGTTGGTTGTCACTGATATGGTGGGGGGGTGATAGAGATGTGTATTAAGAACTATGGTAACCTTGCTGTATGAGTTGCTCAGACCTGTTTCCATCTTTATGTCTTTCAGGCATGATGTCCCATAGGCACCTACCTGCATATTCAGTGGCTGAGAATGACATTGTGCTGAACTATCTTATCCAGCAC